>NC_048231.1:21869627-22169627 GCF_002007445.2 Ailuropoda melanoleuca | reverse complement strand
CAATACCCTAATCCCACTGTGTCAACATCCTTTACTATCCCAACTTCCAAAGCCAGAATATTTGGTGGTATATATTAATCAGGAATAACCTACAAATGACTGTTTATCTCATAACACTGCCTCTGTGTCTCATCCCTAACCTCATCTCCTCACTTTTCTTGATCTTATCCACCAATCAAATGAGTTTCTGAAATCTACATTGAAAATCAGGTACTCTTGACTAATGAGAAGAGATGAGACAATAGACCACATTCTGCCCTCAACTTAAAATTTCAGCACTCCTTAGTCATTTATTTAGAGATCCTTTATTGAGTTCCACTTGGAGCCAGGACTCTGCTAGATGCTAGAGATGCAGAGCTGAATAAAGAAATAGTCCCTGCTGTTTAGGAGCTCACAATGCAGTGGAAGCGCGCATTGTCAGTTCCATGGTCCAAGTATGCATCAGCTTCTGGGAGAGCCACGGGAGTTAGCAAGGGGAACACACTCAATAAAGATTCATTGATTCTCACAGGCCATGGGTGACCCCAAGCATAAGGGATGCCAAAGTGCCAGATACACATGTCTCTCCAAACCTCTCCTTAAATTGGACCTCTCTTTGAATTGGAACCTTGTAAACTGATAAATGTTTTCTGACCAGCTTTCAAAGATTCTTCTGGGAGATAAAAAACAAAACAAGAACTATGCAAACTGAAACTTGACATGTTTCCAAGGGTTGCTGATTTAAGCTCCTCTGAAGGTACTCCTTTTTATGTTCAGCTCTGTGAGAGGAATTTATTGCTGTGGTATGGGATTTTCCCCTTAATATATTTCTATATTTTCCTTCTATTATAAATATATTTACTGACCTCTTGTTGCCACCATCAAATCTAATAGTATTATTTGAAAGACATATGTCCTTTAAATTATTGCAAAGATGGTGCATAAGAATGGACTCAATTCTCCTGACTACAATGTTCTCTTCAAGATCAGAGATCCACTGTAAGGCAGTGAGAGCTCTGCGCTAGAGGGAAAACTGGTAACTCTTAAGAATTGGGCCACCCAGAACCATCCCTTCAGACAGTTTATCAACCTGCCCTCTCAGAATTGAGATATCTCTTTGCTCTATCACTGCCACCTTTTTACTTTTATTTTATATGTCTTTATAGATTTCACATGACTGCAATCCTACTGCCACCTTCGAATAAGCCAATTAGCAATTATATCTAAATATGAGTGGAAATGCAGGTCATAAATTAAGTTGGGGGACAAAAAACCTGCTTGACATGTTATTTTGTTTCTATTTAGAGTTATCACTTTTTTTTATATAGTTTTCTTTTTATTGGACTATTTTTGTCCTTTCAAGTGAATGTAGTGCATTTGAAAGGTGCCAAATTAAATTCTTTAGTTAGGTCATACAGTAGATACAGCATCGAGAGCAACAGGGAAGTATATCATATCACCGGAAGGTTTATTGACTAAGGGTCCCTACTATGAATAGAGCGGGATCCTTCACAGATGTTCCAGTTGCTATATCTATAATCCATTCGAAACTAAATAGCAGATCCATGAATAAGATAAATCTGAAAGAGGAAAGATCAATGAGTGTAAGAAGAGAGAGGGAGAAAGACCATATATTTTACATCATAGTAATAAACAATAACATCTCAGAACTATATATATTAAAATAAATCCTATTTTTCCATGTTCTTTAAAACAACTGGCAGCAATTAACACCACCCCTCCCGATGAAGTGATTCTGTTGGGCCTCAAAGTACTGACAAAATTTCTCAGTGAAAGGCACTGAATGAATCTTTTTTTAATGGAATTTGATGTTTAAGTCATAAAGGAAGTAATTCCTGAACTAAATTTTCTTTGACCGGTCAATTCATGTTGACCAAATTTATCTCCCTCTTGTCTGATAACTTTCTTAAGAGTTCTAAATAAAGGAAATGTGTAAATAAATCTACATTGCTAAGCAAAGCATATGAGGACAAAGTGCCCTGTCATCCTATAAAACCAGCAAGGCTAGCATGCTTACTACCAACCCAGGGTAAGTCTATGTTCTAGACCTGATTGTTGAGAATAAGAGATATATCCAGCCTGGGTTTGTGCGTAGAAATATTTCAGATGCCTTGATGGGTTTTTAAGTAAACTTACCAGTTTAAAAGAAACCAATCGGATTCCCCAAATTGGGTCAACGATGGAAATCAAAGACAAGTGCCATCCATAGGCCATAAACTGAACACTTTCAGCAATGACTTACCACCTGTGCACCATGGCTGAAGTCATTGCTGAAAGTGTTCAGTTTCTAACTCTCTGAGACTCCTGAAAGTTTAATCAAGTACAACCAGCTGAGGCATCGGTGTCTCTCCTGACTTGTTTTACCTCTTTCTTCTCTATAAACTTTTTAAAAACACTGCATCCATTCTGGCCATTAATCTCTCCAAAACATCAATCTGATCATGTTATCATCCTGAATAAAATTCTTCAGGGCTCCCCCTGGACCTCTGTGCCCTGGATGATGTCTAAACCATCATCAGGGCTTTCAAGGTGCTCTAAGTTTCATGCAGCATGCCTCTCTGTGGGAAGCCCACCTAACCTAACCTGATCATTCACAGTTACCACGGGGGAGGAGGGGCAGATATTGACAGGTTCCAATCGTTTAGTTAGAGGTAAGCAAAGTCCATCTAGGTCAATTCCCCAGTAATCTCATAGTCAGCCTCTAGTATAACGAAAGCAAGTCTCAGAACAAATTCCATCATATCAACATTTGTTAATGAACAGGCACACACAAAAAGTCAGTCAGCCATCCTGAAAGCTACGATAAATTCTCTGTTTTCTAAAAAGCTTGCCTGATCAACTTAATTGAGGTAGATCTAAGAGGTAGCAAGCTTCACATCACACTCTGGCGGACCCAGCAGAGAGAATCCTTCCTCAACAGACCTAAGGGAGGCTCTTGGTCTTTCTGAAGGTCCCATATAGGCTGTGGGTTTTGACAGATTCTTACACTGAATTCAAGCAAAGGCAGGCAGTAGCTGTAGAGTACCAGGAGTATCACTAATTTAACCAAAGAAAAGTTCTTTCTGTTGTGAGTTATGCTAATTAACAAACCTTCAAGTACTGATCAGAAGTAAAGCTAATTGAAACACATGCAATAACTGCCTTTGGAGTGCGGTTTCTGATGAACGTTTTTCAAATGTGTTCCTGATTAGGCTACTTCAAATACTAACTACCCTCCTTCCACTAACTCAAAGATCAGAACTTAAACACACACGTGAATCATCACACCCACACACCTTAAATATTTAAAATGGAGGAAAAGCTCTTCTTTCCAATGGTGCTTTAGCCGTCCTGAATAATATTTACTCCCCTGAATGTACTGTGATTTCTGGGTCTTTTTACATGCTCTCCTCCCTACATTCCCCCATATTTTCCTCTAGATAATTCATATCCTTTCTTCAGACTTGCTCTGACAGGAAGCTTATCTTGATCTTTCAAGTCTGAACTGAGTGCCTATCCCCCTTGCTCTCATTAGCAACCTGTTCATTGTGAGAGCACCACTGCACCCTACTGTACATGTTTGCTTAACCATGGGCCGGGAGTATTTCTCTACACCTTTAGGACAGGCGAATGATTTGTCCTAATTCATCCCGCTGCTGCTCAAGTCCACACTTGTGGGTAATAGGAGGCCAGCCTATCCATCCCTTGTATCTTTCATTTGTTGTATTTCAAATTGGTTTCTTTCCCATCTAGTGCACAAGGCATGGATTTTAGAATATTTTTAACTCCATTAAATCTCAATCCAATTTTCAGCTTTTAAATAAATATTATTGCTGTTATAAAAAATACATATATATGTATACATATATAGTATGTGTTTGCATTTCAACACTGTATTATACTTATTATTTTATACCATCAATACTCATATTTTATATCATCAATATTCACATACTAACTTTTCCAGTGCTCTTTATTTCCATTTTTCCAACTAGTATGATTTTCCTTCTGCCTAAAGAATGCCATTTAAACTCGTTGGGAAAAATATTTTGGTGAAGGTATCTCATGGCTTTTTTTTTTTTTAGGTATGTCCTTCTTTTGCCTTCAATTTTGAAGGATGCTTCTATGGAGTATAGAATTTTAGGATTTTTTAAAGCATTTTAAAGTTGTTATTTTATTGTCTCCTATCCTTCATTTTTGTTGAGAAGTTGCTATCAGTTTTATTGATTTCCTGAATGCTTTTAAGATTTTCTTTGTGTTTTATTTTCAAGAGTAATACATCAATGTGCCCAGGTGTGATTTTCTATATATTTATCCTGATTGTTTTATGGAGCTTTTTGAATCTTTGGCTTGATGTCTTTCTTCAATTTTGAAAAATTCTTATCCATTATCCCTTCAGATATTGCTTATACCCTTTTTCTCTTTCTTCTTTATCTCTGGGGCATGAATTACAAAGTTAGAATTGTTCACATTTTCCTATATTTACCTTATGTTCTTTTCTGGACTTTTCCACCCATTTGCTCTTCTTTTTTTCAATCCAGTTATTTTTCTGCTGACTTAACATTCTTTGATAAATCATTTTTCTCTATGAAATCTGTTCTTAACTCACTTCTTGAGCTCATAATTTCAATTATTCCACTTTAAAAATAAATGTTTAATTTTAGAATAGTTTTAAATTTACAGAAAAGTTGCAAAAATAGTACAGAGAATTCCCATATACCACACAACCAGTTTCCCCTACTATTAACATCCTACCTTTGGATGATACATTTATCACAACAAATGAACCATTAATGATAATTTACTCCATCTTTAATTCTGGAATTTCATTCTATTTTCTTTTATGTTTTCTAGGGCTCTGGTGTAATGCAACGTGTAATCTATTTCCTTCAACCTACTAATCATAGTTGTTTTAATATCTATGCCCAATAACTTCAATAATGGAGTCATCTGTGAGTCCATTTCTTTAAATTTTTTTAAATTTTTGGTATTTTTCTTGATATATTTGGTGTTATTTTTTGATGTCAGCCATCATGTATGAAAAATTGTGGAAGCTCCAGAAGATTTATTTTTTTTTTAATCCAGAAAAGTTTCATTCTATCTCCTGATAGATAGCTTGAAGAAAACTACACTAAACCATGATTGGATTGACTTAGAGGTCAGGTTTTGCCAATAACTTGCACTACTCTGAAGAAGCTCTCTCTCCAAGGATTCTACCTGAAAGTCTCCAGTGATAACTAAGCCATCTCTTATTTAGATATCTGTGTATTCCATTTTTTCCCTCTCTTCAGTTACGTAAGATTGCAAATAATATTGCTCTATTTTCAATGGCTTTCTGCCTAGTTCTTTAGTTCCCTGCCTTGAAATAACTAGTTTGCAAATACCAGAAAGAGAAAACAGTTTTTAAGATTGACCCACCATCATCTTGGCCCTTTAAGTTCTAGCTGCCTTGACTGCAGTGCATTTTAATTTTGATTTCCTCTGACTTATGTCACCCCTCAAAGTTCTGCTGACTTCTCTACCTCCTACCCATGGCCCTCTGCCTGGATATCTTAACCTTTAATGTTCCATGAATTTGCAACTGCCACTAAAAGAAAAGAGGCTTATAGAATGCACAGGTGTTGATTCAAGTTTTAGTTGCCTTAGAAGGTGTCAAATATTTTTTTTTCCTGATTTTATATGGCCAATCTAGTTTTTTTTTTCTGTTTTGTTTTGCTTTAGTAGGCTCATTTATCTGCCACAAGACTACCTTTTAACTAAAAGTAAAAGTCCTTTTGCATCATTCTTTCCTGCTTGTTATTGGTTTTACTATTTTTTGAGGTAAAACAGATACAGTAAAATGCATAAATTTTCATTATACAGCTAAACACAATTTTATGTAATTATGTACTTGTGAAAATACTCCAAGATCAAAATACTGAGTATTTCTTGCATCACTGAAGTTCTCAAGAGACACCTTTTGGTTTCTAATAATATCCTCCACCCTACAACAGAAAATCACTATTCTAACCTTTATTTTTTACCAATAAATGTTACTGTCCTTCAATTTCATGTAAATGGAACTCTACAATATCTCTCTTTTAGGTCTTTCTTGATAGAACTTTTTTGAGATTCATACAGGCAGTTGCATGTATCAGTAGTTTGCTGTGACTTTTACTGATGTTTAGTTGATTATATGAATATTCCACAATTTTTAATCCATTCTATCTCTGATGGACACGTTGATTATTTGCAGTTTGAAATTTATGAATAAATCTACCATACACAATCCCATACAGGTCTATTTATGCGCATCAAGCACTCTTTGTTGTTGAGTATATGTCTACCAACGAGCATTTTTAATTGCCCAAGTACATTCATTCCCAATGTGACATGGGAAAGACAAAAATGTATTTAGAAGAATCACTATTTACTATTTTTCTGGAAGTGCTAGTCATAATAAGACAAGAAAGCAAATTAAATATAGAAATATTGGGAAAGTGAAGAAAAAATCATAATCATTATTACTAATAAGATTTCCCAGGTGAAACAAAAGGAAATATAAATGAACACTAAAATATTCTGCTTAGGTGAGGTGCCTGGGTGGCTCAGTTAAGTGGCTGCCTTTAGCTCAGGTCATGATTTCAGGGTCCTGAGATCGAGCCCCACATCAGGCTCCTACTCAGTGGGGAGTCGGCTTCTCCCTCTGCTGCTCCCCCTGCTTGTGCTCTCTCACTCATGCATGCTCTCTCTCTCAAGTAAATAAATAAAATCTTTAAAAAAAATAAAATATTCTACTTAGAAATTGCAATAACAATCCTAGATAGAAAAAAAATATAACAAGCTATTAAAAAAAAAAAACAGAAAAAGCTCCAAAGACTGAACAAGAGGAATGATCAAAATAGATGATTCAAATATGTGATTTTCTTCAAAATTAATCTTAAAAAAAAATCAATACATTTAGGGGCGCCTGGGTGGCACAGCGGTTGAGCGTCTGCCTTCGGCTCAGGGCGTGATCCCGGCATTATGGGATTGAGCCCCACGTCAGGCTCCTCCGCTATGAGCCTGCTTCTTCCTCTCCCACTACGCCTGCTTGTGTTCCCTCTCTCGCTGGCTGTCTCTATCTCTGTCAAATAAATAAATAAAATCTTTTAAAAAAAAAATAAAATAAAATAAAAATTAAAAAATCAATACATTTAAATATATTGAAATAATTGAATAGATAACATAGAATCTAGATATTCAAATAAATAACTATTTTGTTAAAGTGTTGAATAATTGGCATAAGATAATATGAATCCTGATCTTTATCTTGATGCATACAAATACAGATGTTAGTTTTTAGAAAAACATTTTTTCTACACATAGTACATGAAATGTAACTTGTCAAAAAGAAAAAAGCTATTTACATGTTCTCCTATTTCTATGAGGAAAGTTAATGGAGCTAATGGAGAGAGTAGTGATTTATTTTCAATGGAGGTAGTATTATTTTAAATTGACACACCTCTTCTATCCTAACATTCCTTAAAGATATAGCAGGCTATAAAACCTTTCAAAGAAGTGGACCTACAAGGGATCATTCTTTCTATATATCTACTCTTCTAGCTACAAAGCTATCAAGTCAATACTGAGCATCCAGAGAAATAAGTAACTGCATTTACTAGTGAATACAATCTTTAAATTACAATACTACTTACCTACCTATGGGTCTTTGCTAAAACACAATAAGGGTTTGCAATATGAAGGGAAAAACTCTCTAAGAGTCTAAAGTGTATATAAATAATTATAGGACGGTCAATTAATCTCATTTCAATACCCGAAGAGAGTAAAATTGTGCCCTCAACAATCACAAGAAAAATGTATAATTACATATAGATCATGTCCAGAATATAACTGTTCAATACATATTTGTTGATGGATGGTTATACTTTTTTACAATATTCTTATTATATCATGATCAATAATATAGTGCTGGACACATAGCACATAATTCATAATTGTTTGTTAACCTTGAATTTGAAGCAGTATTTAGGTTAATGGCCTGTAACTCTAATTTTCTCCCTTGCCTGGCAAAAGCAAGACTTTTTTATTTCCCCTATTTCCGTGACCCCTAAAGTTTTCTGGATGGTTGGAGATGAAATGGGGAAAACAAACATTTTCTTTGGGCAAGGCTTTCTCAATTTTCCCGTTTTGTGATAATAAAGCATGAGTTTTAATTAAGTTTGTAGGCTTACCATCTGTGAGCATCTGGAGTTTCATTCTGTTGCAATGTTGAAGCAAGTGTACCAATTCCAACTCGCCCAAAAGGATAGGACATGTAGACTGAATAGCAGGGTAACAGCCAGCAGTTAATTTCTTCCCTTAAGGTCACTTTCTGCTCTACCTCCAAGTCCATAAAAGAGTTAGTATAACCCTTCAAAGTCATTTATACTCTACTATTACTTGCATAGAAAGTTCATAATTAACCTACTTCTCTTTTTATTCCGTTCAATAACATGCTAAATTTGAGGTTTTCTGTTCTTAGCTCATCACTTTTAAAACACATTGAGATCATTATTTACTTAATGGATAAGGCAAAAACATTTGTTTTACTTATAAATAGGAAAAAATACAAAAGCTATTACTATAAAAATAATTCTAACATTTGCTATTTTTTAAAATAAAAGTTTAAGAAACAAGGAGGGCTGATTTTATCAACATTTTTAAATTGATAGAATCATTTTGACTAAATAAGGTGAGGCCTACCTTTGTTAAGGTAGCAAAAAAATCAATGTCAAATAGGAAAATCATATCAATGTTGCTAAATCGTCCAAAGTCTGTGGCCTTGAAATTATGCTATAAAAACTCCATTGTTAAAATGTAATTTAACTATCAGTGATATTTGCCATATGTGGTCTGTCTTATATTGAATTTTGGCTTATGTTATAATTATTGTCAAAAATATTGTTCAAATAACATATTTCTGCAATGAGCAGCAATGTGATACTGTGAAGGAAAAAAAAAAATCTTTAGACCTAGCCATAGCTCCAAAATCATTTCAATGAATGGCATGTACTTTCATTTGGAAGCCTTTTCAGCAGCCTATAAACTAACAGCCTTCTGTCAACGAACAACTTACATATTTAAAATATCATAAATTACTTCGAAATCAGAAATGCTTTTTATTAAAGATATCTATTTTTGTTATCTACTGCTGTGTATCAGACTATCTCCTACTCCAAAATTTGGCTTAAACTAGCAGCTGATTTTATCATACATCATGATTTTGAAGGATAGGATTTTGCATTAAGGATCAGCTGAGTGATTCCTTTTCGATGTGACATCAACTCAGTCACTTGGTAATAATCAGCTGGCAGAAGGTCTGTTCTAGAAGAATCTAAAACAGCTTCACTTACATGTCTTCCACCTTACTGGTGATGACTGGAAAACCATCAACCAGACTACCTGCCCATGGCTTCTCCTAGTGGCTTGGGTTTGCTCACAGCATGACTGCCGTAGGGTCATCAGATGGATAGGACAGCTCAGGACTCCAACAGACAGTTTTCCAACAGGCGTGGGGAAAGCGAAGGCTTTGTATGACTCAGACTGTAATCTCAGAATGTCACATAGTCTGCATTGTGTTATTAAATCACTCACTAAGAGTAGCCCACACTCAAGAAGAGTGGAAATAGACACTGACCCTTGACCAAAGTAACAAAGCATTTGTGTCCATTTTTTAATCCAACATACTCTGTAGAATAAAAGGGTAGATCACAGGAACCCACGGACTGACACGTTATCACACATTGCATACACCTGAGTAACACACACCCAGATTAAGAAACAGAACATTGCCAGCACCACAGAGCTTCACTGCATTCTTCCCCTTTCAAGTTATAAGCCACTGCTCAAGAATAACCACTAGACTGTCTTCTAAAAGCATAGTTTACTTATTATGCTTTATACAAATGGATTCAAACATATCTTTTGGATCTCACGGCTTCTGTTCAACATTATGTCTGTGAGAATCTGCCTATATTATGGAATATAGTTTTAGTGTTTATTATTATTGTCGTATAGTATTCTATCATAAGAATATAACATTACATTTATTTCATTTATATCTCCATTCTGCTACTAAGTAGATAAGAGATATCTAGGTAGTTCCCAGTTTGAGCTATTCCTTAAAATTGCAGAAGCTTTCTCATTTGCAGATTTTTTTTTTTTTTTTTTTTTTTTGGCTGTAGGGTAGGGTTTTTCCACATGGGACAATAAGAGTGTTTTATCATATAGGAAAAAAGGGGACAAGGCATGTCTGTAATTTTTTACTTAGGTGTTTTCAACACATATTTACAGTAGATAAATCCACAACAGCTCCAATAGGTGATTTTTAGGAAGACATTCCCCTTCCCTGCATAAGTTACTTTGAGCTATCACTATTTCTAATAACTGACCAAATGCCCTATATGTTTATTCAGGGAAAGAACCAAAAACAAAGACTTTTATACGTTGATTTTTGGCCAAGGGTGCCCAAGACTAGGAACAATTTATTGTAATTGTCACCGCTATGCTTTTCATAATCTTATAAAAAATTTTGTTTGTTAAATCACAGCTGCCTACAGCTAAGTTGGTAGAATAAAAACATTTTCCCTTCAAGAGTCCTAGAATAATGTATTGCTAGTCCAGATTCTAATAAGTATGACTTCAAACTTTTGGGAAGAATGTGACCTTTAAAAAATAAATCTAAGAAAGAGACACTAATCAGCTATAGAGAAAAATAAACTTCCTTTCTCACCAGACAGGGTATCAACAATTTATTTCAAACTGAAATCAATGTAGCCTGAAACAAAACGACAGTGGATTTTCTATGCCTTTACATGGCATCACTTCCTTGATGATGGGAATAATTCAAGAAAAAATATATATATATGGCAAAACAAACTTATTCTAAATTTAAAAATTCAGATTATGCAAGGGAGGAATGATTGTTTCACCAATAGCTATCAATAAATTTCTATAAATAGCATGACATGTTCTTTAAATGGATTTTACAGAAATATATGGTATACATCTTGACTTATTGTTTTGATACCTGGTAGTTGTTTTTCTGAGTTCTGCACTTTTTCATTTTATTGTTTATGCATTTTCATCACAAAAAGTTGACAATGACTTTCTTCTTTCTCTCCTATCAGCTTTGCACTTGTGATCATTTATATTACATCTAAGGTTAGTTGTTTTGTTATTTATATTACATCCTAACTGATATCTACTCTGACTACGTGCCAAGAACAGAAAGAAGAAAGAACTGATTTTACGGTTCTTACAGGAGAAGTACTATGCCTTTTAAATAATGGCTAGATGGAAAAAAAATCTGCAAATAGAATTAACTCAAAAACTTTGGTATATTGCAGTACATTGACTTACAAAAGATAAAAGTATTTTTTAAAAGGAGCTGGGTTATTATGTTTGTTGTGTATTTTTAGTAGTTGTTTCCTAAAATTTCCATTCTTGATTTTAATACTCTTAAAAGGTGCCTTTACCACAATAATTATGATTGACTTTATCATATCCATAGATTGAATATCTGGGGTTTGAAGAGTCCCTGGTTCACTATCGTTGGCTGGAAACTGAGCCAGCAGGCTTGGGAGTACCTGTGTAAAACAAGTGCCAGTGCTCGTCACATTCACCCAATTCTCTTCCGCAATCTGGAGACCTCTGCACGTAATTTATGTTGACCCCACTTTTTTAGATAAATCTAGAGAGTAAATTATGAGGATCACAAGTGATATAGAAAAAGACAAACCATGGGAGGGAGGTTTCATGGAGTAAATAACAGGATGTTAGCCAAAATATCCCTCATGGTTTTCAGAGTCCATGAGAGCAACTGATTTATGACATTTGTTACACATGGTTCATTACCCTCATCTGGACATGTCATCCTTTAGGACGAGTTCCTACAGCATGACTGAAATTTCCAAAAAGTCAGAAACAAAGCTGTTACCTAAACCTCATTAAAATAAAACCTCATTATTAAAGAGATGTTTTATATAATAAATGTCAGAGAAAAAGATAAGAGTCTTGACTCTCAGCTTGATGACTATTAAGTAGATTATTCTATATTTATGAATGCAGGATCACAAGAAGCATTCCTAGAAATGTGTGGGTATGTGCACACACATGCATGTTTACAATATTTGCAGACGTATTTCAGAGGATCAGAAAAGTTGGAGAATTTTGCTGTTTACCCCATATGCCTTATTTTTATTAAAAACAAGAAATATAAGGTGAACCAAGATTTTTTTTTTCCTTAACAGAACAAATTGAACTCCCTTCTCCATCCCTCATAGTTTTCTGCTCGGGTTTTCAGCCTATTCCCATGGCTTTGCAAAATTGGAATGTCAGTAATGCTAAAGCAAAGAAGCAGCTTGCAATGACAGATTATTTTTGAAAGGTAAATTGTAAGACAATATAAATCAATTCATGTAAAATTATAGTTTTTTATTTCCTGTCATTTATTACACAAATGAGAGCCTATAGTTCACCTTTCTATCCACATAACAAACCTGTATGAGTGATAGGAGATTCCCCTATCAATGGTAAACAAAGTTTGGAAAGACACAGATTAAGCCCAGCATCCATCTCTGACAATAGCTATTTGTCTTTTAGCAGTTTTCTTAACCTCCTTGTGTCTTAGGTTTCATCATCGTAAAACAAAAATATTAGACACGGGATAAGAAAGTTACCACAAGAAGTAATATGTAGAAAAATCTCCTAGACAAAGAGATTATTAGCATCCCTCTACAGGAGACACTTCGTGTCAGGCAAAATTTTCACCCCAAATGACTTCATTGGTTAGCCTAGAAAATACCATATTCATTTTTTAAAACTCTATTCCAGCATCACTGCTTCTAGAAAGTTTATTGACATCTATCCATCCCCATGTAATTGACAACTCGTATATCTCTTCTGCATTTGTATCTACGAGAGCATCTTAAAATATTATGTTTGTCTCTTTATTCTTACAGCCCACCTTCCCTCCAACTTTTCAGATGAACATGAAAATGTTCCTATTGTTACAGGCCTCCTACCACAGCACTCACCTGCAGGTTATTAACTATTCGAACGAATGGGGAATGGAATGAATGCCTGAAGTTATTAGTTCAAGCTGCAAAATTGAAACCAGGAAGACTAGGAGACTAAAGGAAGCAAAGGACAGACCAGTTTATCAACTGTTCTACAGATCATTAGTCATATATGGCTACACTCACATGATTTCAGGAAAAAATTTTGGTAGCATCTAAAAATGCATTTCCATTTTGTTGGCAATGTTTGAATGTGTGTGTGTGTGTACATACGTGTGTCTATAAAATAATGCAATAATATTAACCTAATTCAATAACCTTTTCATTCTCAGGAAATAAATAAAGAATAAGACATTAATGAGAATTTCCAGTAGGGTTGTTTTAATGGCTTCCCTCAATGATTTTACTTTAGATTTATGGTCAATAAAATGCTGTGGGCAGTTTATCTTAATACATTTTAACACAGATTTCTCTTAACACATTTCCTTGGAGGAAATCATGGTACTACATAGTCATTCAGAAGGAGGAATTTGGACATTGACCGCTAGATATTAACAAAAGGACTTTTCTCCTGAAGATAAAAGTGGTTGACAATGTTGAACTTCTGTGCAATTAGATGTGACCATCCGCCTAAGTTAGAGCTAATGGGACATGGGATGAAGTGATGGGCCACTTCTATAGTGCAGACAATGGACAACTTCCTGTATGAGCCTGCTATGAGCTAGCAAAGATACTGGGGAATGGTGGGGCTGCAGCACAAGGTGCCAAGGGTCCTGTTGGCTCATAGGTGAGTTTCCCAAATCTTTTGGGCCAGAAACCCACTTTAGACTGCTGTATGATGGAGAAATAAAATTTCATTTTGTTCAGCTACGGAGATGTAGAGGTTTTGAGTTAGCATACCCTAAATAATGCAATGGCATTCTTGAACATCTGAATGAACATTTTTAACTGGTTAACTTAAAAAAAAATGTCACTGCGAACATTATTATGGAATTTTCCTTCCTATTAAGAATAAGCTTCATGGGGCACCTGGGTGGCTCAGTTGTTAAGTGTCTGCCTTTGGCTCAGGTCATGATCCCAGGATCCTGGGATCGAGCCCCACATCGGGCTCCCTGCTCAGTGGGAAGCCTGCTTCTCCCTCTCCCACTCACCCTGCTTGTGTTCCCTCTCTCACTCTCTCTCTCTCTGTGTCAAATAAATAAATAAATAAATAAATAAAATCTTACAAAATTTAAACAAAAGAATAAGCTTCAAACATAATGAGAACAAAAAAAATGGTGTAATGGAGTCACACACCATCACCCGGTTTCAACATGTCCTAATTTGCTTTATAATATTCTCTCCCTCTTATATATATTTAAATGTAAAATACAAAGTCGTGAGGCTTTGTCCTCAAATGTTTTGGAATGTATCTCTTAAAATAGGAAAATAATGGCAATGGTTTTTACATCATCATATAATATCAGTCCTCAAATTCTGAAGTATTTCAAAAATTGTATTTTATTGCTGCTTTGGGTAAGTTGAAATTTCAGCCAGGATTCAGGCAATGCATTTACCTGCTGCATCTCTAATCTCTTAAAACCAAACAGACCACCTCCTCCCTGTGCTTCTTTATCATTATTTGTCGCTTCTGTATATTTGTTTCCTATTGCCACTGTAACAGATTACCACAAATTTAGTGGCTTAAAACAACACAGATTTATTCTCTTAAAAGTCTGGAGGTCAGAAGTTCAAAATGATTCTTAAGGGGTTAAAATCAAGATACCAGGACTCAATTGTAAAGAGAGTGCCATTAGATAATCCATTCATTGCACTTTCCACTTCTAGAAGCTACTGGCATTCCTTGGCTCCTAGACACATCCCTCCAAGCTCTGCTCCTCTGAATACATCAATTTTTTTTTTCTTTTTAGTAAAATCTCTGTCTAAATCCCTTTTATATTGCACTTATGACACATTCATGGCCTACTCAGACAAAAGAGAATAATTTTCCCAACTCAAGATCCTTAATGGCATCTCCACTTCACCATATAAAGTGATATTCACAGGTTTTGAGGATTAAGATTTCTTAATTTCTGGACATCTTGGTATGCCATTTTTCAGCTTACCACAATGGGTGGGAAATGATTTCTCTGAAAAGATCAGGACAGTGGTCTTAACAGAAGGCCCCACATTCTGGATTTGCCTAAGTATTACTTTATTATGTGATTTAACTTGTTCTTCTATGTCCTTTGTATCTTATACAATGAAGATTAGGTCTTAAAGCTTTGTGAGATCTAGGCTAGACATTTTGGGCAAAAATCATTTTAGATGCTATGAACTTTAAGTTGCATCCAACTGAAGGACATGGGCTGTCAGACCGTTATCAGTGATGCTAACTCTGATGACATTAAGGTAGCTCCTTCCAGATATCTCTGGTGTATTGTTCTTTTTGCAACTGTCAACACGATTATATTCTGACACTCTATGACCATTGTTCCCTAATACTTTACCTAACAATTTTAATGACCATTGATGATCCCACTGTAGTTTTATTCTGATTTGTTTTGTAAATCTCTTAAAACTTTGCTAATTCCCTCTTTCCTCCTTTACAGTTACAGCTCAGTGAGGATAGTTTAATCTTTTTTGACACAAAAGGATCTCTTAAGCTCTGGTGTCATCTTTTGAACCTTAATTTTCTTTGAACACTAACAGAGTAACAAAGAAGAAAATTCGGACGATTTAAGCAGTCCTGTTACAACAATCCTGTTTTGAGGAGCTTTGAAATAATGATCCTTTCCTATATCTTACAATGATTTCACAGAAACAGTCCATTGGACCAGATCCATGAATAGTAATGCCATCAAAGACCTATTAAAAGAGAAATGAAACTATTGCCTTCTGTTCTTTACATTATAGTAAGAGGTTATCACATTTTGAAAGTTGAAGTCTTTTGAGATGTTTTATGTTGGCTGGAATGAAATTGCCCCGATGTGAAAGGTTCTCTTAGTGGAGCCTATTGGACTTGTTTTTCTCAAGGGAGTTGCTTCTGTCCAGATGGAGCTCACTTTGAGAGTGTGGTCATTTGTTTCTCATTCCCAAAAGATTATAATAATTTTGCCAGCAGGGAACTGATCAAAATTTCCCCAGAAATTTTATTTGATTGAGATCTGGTGTCATTTTTTATAGTACCCACCCCTAAAACCTCCCCTGTCGCTGATGATAAACAGCCATTGCCAAAGTCAGTCACGATGCCTAGGGTAATTACATGTAAGATGCTGACCAGATATTTCCTTTCTCCACTAAGCACCAACTATGAAGATAGAGGAAGAAATTGTTAGGATCAGGGCTTGAGGTTAGATTGAATTAACTTCCTGACAGAGATGTAGGACAAACATAGGCTCTAGAATTTTATTTTCTGAATATAGTTATGAGGAAGTAACAGCCAGATCTTCAAAGACACCAAAATAAGAGAGAGGAAAAGCTGGATTCTTTTGAGTTCAAATATTTTAGGTCTTTTTTTTTTTTTTCCTGCAAGAAAATTACCCCACAGTAGAGAGTAAATTAATGTTTAATTATGTTTGGTTTTGGTTTTTGTCTTATTTCACTACAGAAGGACCAGCTATTTAACTGTATAAGATTGATGGGAAAAATACCATTTTGATATCCCTGAAAGTTGCTGAAGAAGAGGCTTCCAGACAGAGATTGACAATAGGTTTATGGGCCATAAAATAGAAGCTGTTCTATTAGAAGAGAGAAGATCATTGTGGTGACAAGAAAGATAGTGTGCCTTAGTTCTCAATGTATTAGGTGCTGGAATAAATCCTGACCCAGTGCTCTTGGCATGAGCTTAAGCCCCAGCAACTCTCTGCCCCATTATGTGAAAACCTCATCATCTGAGGCTCTTCCTCTCTGGGCTCAGTCTCAGAAAGGTTTGAGGTCCGGTGACTGTGGTATTAGGGAATGATCTCTTCTCAAAGATACACTGAGAAGTGAGTCCTTCAGCATGCAGTGGGAGCAGGAGCAGGGGACCTAGACTTCATCACTGGGGTCTGATCCCAAAGCCCCATATGGCCAGGGATACAGCAACACTTCACTGTCCTCAAGTCCTGTGGTCCTCAAACCAGCATTCCTCAGAATCACCTGGGGGATGTATTCAAGCGCACATTGTTGAAGCAAACCTCCAGAGTTATGAAAATTTTCATTTCTAATAAATATTCAGATGATGCCCCTACTGCCAGCAGGGACCTCACATTCCCACCTATTATAGTTTTTTCTGTGTGACACAACTGACAGATGGGAACATTTATCCCCTTCTTGAAAACAGTGCTTGAGAACCAAGCTATACTGACTCCCCTCCCCCTCAGCCAGGACCTCCTGCCTTCCTAGGACCACAGGGAAGGGAACATGTTATAACTCAAAGAGCCTGGGTAAAATGACTTTGCTTCATGTAGCACTAGGTTGGGACACAATTTGTTCCTGAATAATTAGTCATTATGCAGGATATCACATCCCTGGGCACCAGCGGTCACTTCAGGGACCAGGAGCATACTTCCTCACCTCCGATTTGCCACCCGAAGACCGAAATCTATAGAGTGGTTATTCACCTTCTACTCAGTGATTAGTTGCTCTTCATCGTGGTTCAGGACACCAAAATAGGTCAGCCCAGGCCTACCTCCCTCACTGAGGCACTCAGTGCACCAGCAAGACCATGGAATTGCTGATACACACAGGGTTAGAGCCGCAGGAGAAGGAAAGCTTGCACACCTGTTTGTCCTGCCAGTCCCTGATCTGGCTTGGGGATTTCTGTGGCACATAATTAGCTGCGCTCAAAATTGTGTTCAGTGATACCTGATTTCATGAGAATATCCCATCCCTTCCTATGTCACTTTTTTGCTAATTAAGACAACATATCCTTGTATGTCATAATGTTAAGAGGTAGGAAAGTGTATCAAAAAGAAAGAGATGGCTTTTTGCTGTCACAGTCCGTGCAAATACATGGAAGAGGCAGATCTTAAATATTAATAACATTAAGTACTAATTATACTTCATAAATGATAGGGAGAAATATAGTATGCAAAACGATGGTTATATAGGACCTGTTCCAGTCCGATCTCAGAGGAGGTGATATCTGAGCAACACGCATTGCATTTCTAAACACCCAGTCAACGGATCCACTAAGCCCCTACTCTGTGAAAGCCATGTTGAGCCGTTCTCCCAGGGCTTCCAGAGCAGGGCTATCCAAAAGAACTTTCCGCAATGGTGGAAGCTGTCTATAATTTCTGCCCAGCCCACAGCGCAGCTTCTAAATACATGTGACTACTGAGCACTAGCATTGCTATTCGGGTGCCTAAGGAGCTCCGTTTATAAAAACTTCTTAAAGTCACATGTAGCTAGTCACTGCCACATTGGACAGCCCTTGCAGACTCTACAGTGACCCAAGAAAAGGACCTAGGGCTCATTGAGGATCTGCAAAGTTTGGACAACAGATAGAAACCCAGGAAAGCAGAAAGCCAAACATTTAGTTCATCCTAACACATTCCCAGCTTTGCTTACTGTAACCTTCTGTTCCCTAGCTATGTTGTTCACTTTTTACTTGACACCATCCAACATATTTCTGCCAAGATCATGGCTTTCTCTTGCCAATGTGTCTATCTCTCTGATTTCTTGCCCCAGGATCTTATTTATCATTTTCCCCCAAATGTTAAATATTCCTTTTTTTTTTTTACTTCCTTTGAAATTAATCACAGTACTGTATTGGCCCCCTTTTGGCTTTGGTATATACACTTAAATTCATATACTTCCTAAATGTTCTTCTCAAGTTCGTATGCTAGAAAATCGACTCAAGTCAATACATTTGATTGAATATTGAACATACTAAGAATATTTTGCTTCAATAGAAATTTTTATTCTAAAAGCATCCCCATGTGTATTATGTAAACAACCCAGGGAAGTTTGTTGGGTAAGTTAGCCAACATCACACTGCCTATTTATATTTACTTAATTGTGTGTGTGTCCTTTGCGAGACTGTACATTTACTAGGGGCAGAATCTTTGTCTATCCACTGATACCTTCCCATCGTGTAGCACAGTGTCTGGCCTAGAACAGAGGCTCAATAAATATTTGCTGGGTAAATAAATCACCAGAGGTCTGGCCTCTTGCCTTATAACACAGACCATAATCGGTCGTGTTTTCTAAGTCTTTGTATAAGGAGTTTGTGTTAACTTTCTGCTCCTCACCACTAATTTCATGCAAATTAGTGCATAAAGATTCCAGCATAAAACTCCTTTGGCAATAGGAGACCAACACTGATGTGTCAGGCACATAGTCAAATTACTCACTCCTATTTATATGATGCACATAAAAAACTTCTGATTTCTAATCACACTAGAGCAATAGGGGGAAACTATAGAAAGCTAGATTAGGCCACAAGCTGGTAGCGCTGAGCACATTCTGCCTTGATAAATCGAGTTTGAAACAAAATCAAAGTTTGTCACCCTTAGAAATTTTTGGAACGGGATTCTGTCAGAATGATTTTAGTTGTATTTACTTCAAAGGATTTAAAACAACTGAAAAAGAGATAACTTTCTACTTAGGTTTTATTATAGGATTGAGAGATGAGCAGTTTTAGGGGTATTAGTGTTAAGGCACGCCTGGGCGTACAAGTATGGCTCTCTCCCTAAATTAAGCACTGAAAATCAAACCTAGTCCCTTTATCTGCACATTAAAATTTGGTATCCCTTCACAATGATTCGTTCAAGCGTTCATGAGATGGATCACCCAAAAATGATCACATGCCTCAGCTAACGAAAGCAAAGCCGAGGGAAGTGTTGTGGGCAGTCTGCCTGGGCTGTGTCCCTGTCATCCATCACTACCATGAACACAGAAGAGATGGCCCTTTAATAGAAACCGGCTAATTTCTTTAGAAATATCTCATTAGGCCCGCCCTTCCCGAGCTGCTTCTCCATTAAAATGTGATAAATGAATTCTGCCATTGCCAATTCCAGCCTGTCCTCTTTTCCTTAATGAAATGAAGATGCGTCATGCTGGCAAGCACTCAGGACAGACATAATTATTCATGCTCAAAGTGTGCGGTAACCCAGCCCATCACTGCCCCACACACACTGGAGGTGGGAGCTTCAGAAGCCAAAAAGGTGCCTGAATAGAGATTTTTTTTTCATTTTACTCAGCGGGAAAAACGCTATGGTTTTGTATACTCTCTCTTTCGACTTTTTCTTCCATGTCTTTTTTTCTCCACCTTAGATAAATGTGTTCCTGTAAGTGGGTATACAAGTTTGGCACTTATACTTCTGGATCTTAAATATAAATCAGTTTAAAACCATATTAAGTTGAATCAAAGTTGAAATTTATTTTTAAAAATATTATATGTAAAAAAATATTATATGTAGGGTTGACACCGTATTTCAAATGATGGTCTTCTTTTCCAAACATTAGTTTTGAGACCTAGATAGACAGGCATGTAGCCCCCAAACAATGTAGTTTCGCTTCTGAATACGTGACTTGCCTTAACTACCGGATATTAGTGTTTCCCTTTGATTCAAAATTACATCTATTATATCATGTGTCTCTGCCACTGGGCAAAGTGAATAGGTTTTTCTCATCATTTCAAAGTCTTTATTGAGTCTTTCAGATGACCTGCTTTTCTCCTGTACTCAAATTAATGCACAAGTAAACCTACTGTTACAAAAGGATCTGAAACTCAGACTCAAATGTAAATGCCTATCACCTCAATGTGCTACCTAAAGAAAAAAAATGCTATCTGCCAGAGCCAGCCTTTAATTTCTCCTAAGGCAAAAATCACACACACACACACACACACACACACACACACACACACACACACGCATACATTTTGGTTTCTCACTTTGCAGGGTTCCCTGGGCTGCTGCAGGAACCACACCTCCCATGCATCTCTTGAGCTGCTTTTAGCCTGTACAATAGCACTAACATTTACAAATGCTGAAATATCATTAGGAGAAAAATAGACAACTCCAAATTTTAGGGAACTATTCACCAAACAAAGGCATCTATTTACAAAGTCATTTTCCTGTTGCTTGTCAGATCTCAGTTATTTCCTAATGAGCTCATCATTTTCTTTTTATTCCTGAGAAAGGTAAATCATTAATTTTATTTTCTGATAAGGGAATTTATCCTCGACTTAGGTTATTAAATTTATAACACTGTATATTTCCTAGCAAAATCTTAGATTCATTGCCATTTTTAATCTTGGAGGTAGGCAGGGAATAGCATTTCTGAAATACACTGTGTATTTAGAAACTGAAACAGGTCCTTTTCCCACCCTGTTTGAGCCTGGCAGAGTGAGAGAAGACCCACGACCATTTTCTCAGTTACTACCAGGTTAGCGAGAAGTTTCTTGTGGGAAGGCAGGTCTTGATTTCTTTGTACTTTACAAATCTAAAAATCACTAAATCGTGCTAAAAACAAACCAAGTATGGAAGGGAGATTAAAAGCTAGGGTGAAAATTGATAGCACAGTAAACAGACTTTTTTACAGATCTTTTTTGGTGATTTAGAAAATTAAACGCATAGTCAAAAATTTCCATATGAATAATCCAAAGATCATATAATTTCAAACCATCACGTTTCTTGTCGCTCGGTTACTTCAATGACAGCAATCATTATAATAGTAAGGACAACATGAGCAAACTAAAATTATTGAGTAATACCTATTGACCTGTCTCCATGCTAACAATTTTACATGCATCATCTCATTTCATTCTCAGAAGAATGAAGTTACCTACTATGAAGTAACCTGCCCAACGTCCTACACAGCTCCCCTCCGGGAGAGCCAAGTCTCCCTGCCTCCTGAAATTGAGTTCTGAGCTACTTTACACTCTGGGCATGCGGAGTTTTCTTCTGACTGATCATGCATTGTTTCATTTTATGTTTCATCTCTTAGCTTCCTGCCTGAGGATCCCATGTTCCTCCAGCTACCCTCTAGTAAACTGAGGTGATTCACTGTAAATATTCCCAGCAAGAGAGGGCCATTTAAGTCAAAATATATCAGAGAATGGGAAAATTCTTTTAGTAGCACTTTGCTCGTGAAACTTTCAAGTGCCCATTTGTGTGTTTGCCATCCTCCACAGCTGGCTTCGCTGGGAACGGATGATAGCTCGGGCTGCAGGACAAACAGCTCTGCTCAGTTTTGTGCAGGAGGGCAGCATCTGCTGGCTGATCAGAGTGTCTGCAGAGAGAGAAAGAAAGGGAGAGAGAGAGAGAGAAAAAAAACAAAAACAAAAAAACAAAAAAGGAAAATGACTTTAAGAACAGTGACCCAGACAAAAGATAAATGATAAGGCCCAAGAAGAGAGGTCAGGTACCAAGATGAGAATGTGTGGAGCCAACTGGCAAACTCCCGTATACTGTGTGAAAAGTGCTTTGCATGGAAAGCATCATAATCCACACTCTTCGAAAATGAGCAGCATTGACTGTGAGTTGAGTGTTAGAGATTTAGCAGCACCAAAGGAGCAGTAAGTCGGGTCTATACACCCGTGTCGCTATGATGCCCACATCTTTCAAAGAATATAGGAAAGACGTCTGTCTATACCTACAAGTCTGGGTGACCCGGAGATTTAGAGCATTTTTCAATGAATCTCAGCCAGTTAGATCCCAAACCAAACCATTCAGGTTTGGAAGACTCCCCCCTCTTTTCCTCTTCCCTCAGACTCCTTTGTGGCAGCTCTGGGCCGTTCTGATCCCTGACCTAACAAGGGTGTTTATTCTCTTTTATTTACCCCTGACTCTCTCCTTCAATTTTTGCATCAAATCCTAGGGCTTACATATTCTCCTGTAAACTCCTCTCCCTAGAGGCAAGTGTTCCCTGAAGGGTCATTTCAGTGGGTCATAGGGTTATTACCTACTTCCTTCCTTCATTAGTTCCCCCTTGGGAGTAAGTACAGTGGTTGGAGTGCCTGGTTCCACCCCAGCTTTGATCACTTTTCTCTCCCACGTCACTACATTTGCTAACCTCCTCCCTATCAGCCCACTGTTTCCCCCACACATAAGCTTTATTTCAATTTGCTTACTACATTAGTCTCTTTCCTCCATAGGAGTATCATGGCTCTGACATTTCCTGGTTTCTTCCCCAGTATATCCCAGCATCAAGCACAGTGTCTGCTGTGTAGCAGTTGGAATAAATCTCCTAATTATTAGTTGGCAATGAGTCAGAGACTGCACCCTCTCAGACTTGCACATTCTTTTTTTTTTCTTTTTTAAGATTTTATTTATTTGACAGAGAGACACAGCAAGAGAGGGAACACAAACAGGGGAAGTGGGATTGGGAGAAGCAGTCTTCCCGCCGAGCAGGGAGCCTAATGCAGGGCTCAATCCCAGGACCCTAGGATCATGACCTGAGCCAAAGGCAGACGCTTAACAACTGAGCCACCCAGGCACCCCAGACTTGCACATTCTTAATACAACATTCTCAACATGACCAGAAAGGAGAAGGAACTTGCATTGAAGGATAACCCACATTTACAAACATTAACTCTTTCATTTTTCACAACTGGACTGTAAGGTAACTAATTTTCTTCAAGTTTTAAGGTTTAAGATGAGAAAAACCGAGGTTCAAAAAAGTTAAATGATTTGTGGTAGATCATACACATAGAAAATGGTGAACCTGGTTTTTAACCCCACTTTATACTCTGAGCATCTGAAGTTCCCCTTCTTTCTGTTGCTTTTTATTGCCTGTACTGGATCAGAAAAGCAGACTTATTCATGAGTTATCAGAGATATTTTGGGGTGATACTCTGTCAGCTTGCAAGAAAGTGTTTCCGCCTACATTTGGGGCTAATTTATGCATTGGTAGTTGTGGCCATATTGCTCTTGAGTGAGAACGCAAATTGACTCCATACATCAGCCAGAAGCTGGTCTTCCTTTAACAGCTGATTCCATGACTTATCACATTTTCAAACTCCTCTGGGTGTCATGAAAGAGGGTGGATGGGCATTTTACTTAAAAATATGAAGAAGAAGGTTGCTATTTCTGCAACATTATAAAGCTATAGTTTACTGGCTGGTAATACTGACTTTACCTAATATTGTACCGGATAGAACTGACTTTTCTACATTTAAGAAATTGAAGCATCTAAAACAAACAATTAGAAGGAATAATTTGGCAAGTGAATAGGAATGGTATTGAATCATTTTGGAGACATGTCACAGCCATTATAATCTTGAGAAATGGCCATCTCCACAATCACAAATACATTCACGCCATTAGTACGAGGGGGAAGCGAGAAATTTTTCTTCACTAATGCTTTTAACTCTGACTCACAATGCCCATCCTTCTTCCTCTCCCAAGTCACCGTCCAGAGAATGGCTCACAACACTGTATTCTCACTTCCATCAAGAAAATAGTATCCTGGGGCGCCTGGGTGGCACAGCGGTTAAGCGTTTGCCTTCGGCTCAGGGCGTGATCCCGGCGTTACGGGATCGAGCCCCACATCAGGCTCCTCCGCTATGAGCCTGCTTCTTCCTCTCCCACTCCCCCTGCTTGTGTTCCCTCTCTTGCTGGCTGTCTCTATCTCTGTCAAATAAATAAATAAAATCTTTAAAAAAAAAAAGAAAATAGTATCCTTATCATTGGAATTTATTCCTTTAAGACTTCATTCCCTTAATTGTGTTGATATTTATTATCAGTGGGGGGAAAATGGAACTCCTCTAAAGACAAAAGTTACATAAATAAAATAAAACTTAATTTTAGGAATTGACTAGGAGGAGGAAAAATGGGAACCATGAACCAAACTCTGTCCACTCAAATATCATGTACCTTAAAAAACTATAGAATAGCTTAGGCTTGGTATTAAATTCAGAAAGGGAGATTTTGTTTCTTGTTGATATAACAGGATAATCTTAGATGACTTTAAATTCTAAGGAGAAGGTAGCAGACACAGTTAATATGTTCTGCCATAAGAATCTATAGAAATGACATGTTAATAACTTGTTACTGATTATTTAATGAAGAGCTGGGAGTTTCTACCTCAATAGTTTAGGACATCACAGACTACCAGACTCAGTACTTGAATTCTAATCCTACCTCAGTCTTTAAGAAGCTGTATGACTTTGGACAAATTGTATCTCTGGGTCTCAGCTCTCTCATCTGCATTATGAGGGGACAAAATAAAATGACCAAAGTCCCCTTCTAGTTTTCAAATAATAATAAATTATCATTTGACAGTTATTAATATAGATTTACTTTTTAATCACTGAAAATACAGACACATTATTTCAACAATGCATTGAACACATTTTCTAGCCAAACACTGCAGAAAGTGCAGAAATAAAACAGTGTTTCTATTTCATTAGCAACTCCCCATCCCAGTGTCCAAGATAAGACTTTTTCAATGTGGTACATGAAACCCAAGATGTGAGAAAATATAGTAAAAATTTCTTTCTTCCTAACATTAGCACTCACTACTAAAGATACAGTGAAATCTACAGATGATCGCACCGTTACTTTAGTTTTTACTGTAAATAATACCACATACCCAGTTTTACTCATTCTATTTTATCTATTCATTGACTTGATATATGGCGAGGGATATACAGAGTCACAACAGGTTTAGAAGACTCCTTTAAATGAGGAGAGAGACAAGTTTCTGGGATTCAGGATAATAATAAGGTTAGAGGTTCACTTCCTGCTATAGGGATTAGGAATTTGATATGATTCACCTAAACGGAATTCCCTTTAAAATTTCAAATCCTTTTAAAAGAGACAAAACATAGTAACTGACAATCTTCTGCATTTGCATTTATCAAATTAAGTTATCTCATTCAGGATAAAATCATGAGAGAATACTGTTAGAGGATTCAGGTCTCCTGCCTGGGAAATGAATAGTTCCCCCATTAAGCAACAATGAGAAATAACCCCTATTGAGGCTCCCAGCAAATGACATTATGTCTAGGGGTGAAACTACTGGGGACTGAAAGGTCTTCATCGTGCTGAAGTTCTCTCTGGAACGGCTGTAGGGAGTTTAAAGTATATAACCCACAATATTCAGTGCTGAATCCCAAAGCACAAGTAAATGACTTGCACAAAACATTGCACATATGGGATGGAGTAAACATTGCTATAAAAACCCTATCCAAACCACAAACACAGGCAGCCAAGGCAGCCTACTGATAATGAAGGGAGCAATGAATGAGATGTGCTGCGTTGTCATCCAAGACCCTGAATTCAACTCCTGTGGATGTTGTTCCTCCTCTGCAAAAAAATTGAATTTAACCCTACTACCCAACACTTCCAGTTTGACAGAGACCTTTAATTATTTCCTTTCCACACTATCCAAGGCTGAGACAGAGTCACATAAGAAAAGGTACATCCTATAAAGGTTTGAAAAATCTGGTTCACCTCTCAGCTCTTGTGTTTATTAGCTGAGTGACATTTGGCAAATTTCCTTTACCACCTTGAGATTCAGATTCCTTATCTTCCTTTAGAAGGGGGATAATTGGATAATCTTTGCCTTATCAACTTCACCTAGTTGTTTCTTCCGTAAAAGGAAAATTACGTATGTGAAAATTCTCTGTAAGCTATAAAACAATATTTAAATGTTAATTGGTAAAAGGAGACTATCTCATTAAAAAAGAATGGCAAGGTTTAGGGGTTTTTTGGTTTTTATTTTAACTGCCTGCCAAAATACCTAGCTAGTATCAAGTCAGTGCTTTCTCAATGAACTTTTAGATGACATCCAAGGAGCAGAATCAGGCATGAAGAGATGGGGGTGTTGGGGAGAGCTGAGTATCTGGATGATGCTAAAAAGCCAAGTTAAAAAATCCTCAGGTATAGCTCAATGTTATCTATGTATCTGAGTACCTGAGCTTTGGGTGGACGGGCTTAAATGGAAAACTTGGGTTGAGGAATTCAAAAGTGGCAAGGGAAGGGTGGAGATCCTGGAACATTTGGTATAGTTGAAGAGGTCATAATAGCTAGGAGGTAATGGAGATTTGGGGAAAAGGGAGAGGGACTTCCTAGTTTCTTTCTGCCTCTGGGACGAAAATTGGAGGAAACAAATAAAAAGCTCTATGGTTGGCTCAAGGTTGGGGAGTGTCAAGGACTCTACATACTACACCCAGGATAATGGTAGAACAGAGCTAAGCAGCCCTAATGGAAACTCCAATTCCTAAAAATGTCAAGAAATTGTGTTCCATACCTGAAAACTGGGATTGTGAGAGGGTTCTACGTAACTCCAAGTGTGGACGTGGATGCCGGTTTACAAAAGGCAAGAAGAGACCTGTGCCTCCACCCACTCACCTTCTGCATCTGTCTCTATGAAAGCAGCCCACTACCTGAGGTTCAAGCTTAGTCACAGTGACAGTGGCTAAAGTTGGGAAGACTCAGGGTGATGGTAGTCAGGCCACAGCCTGAGGCACTAGGGGTTCAGCAAGATGATTTTAGCACAGGTTTCATTGTCCAAGGCTAGATCTTGAAAAGTACACTGGCAGATAGGGCAAGAAAGAACATTTTGAAAAGTTTGAGTGTCCCCATAATCAAGGTGATCACAACATGGATATAGGATTACTATATTTTTAATTTAAGGCAGAATCATGCAATACATAGCTAGACCTTTCTGTGTCCTTCCTTCACACATTCTCTACCCTCACCCAAAAGTTGAAACAACTAAACAGGTTTGCAAAAGTTGCATCTTAATATATTCAAAACGGAATTCATAACTTCCTTTCTTCTGCATGGCCAGGACCACTTTGCCCCACTTCTTAACACTCTCTGTCATGTCTTACTCTAACCTCTCCAAAAGGTGTTCTCTCCTTCTCTATCCTTCATGAGACAAAGTTGTTTGTAATCTCTCATGAACAACCCATTGTCCAAATTTCTTGGAGTTCACTGCTACAAATGCCCTTAATTAACCTCTAACCTTCATTTAGTTATGCTGCTCAATCCCATTCTACCACTTACTGATTTTATGATCTTTGGAAAGTTTTATATAGCTTCCAAAGGCCTGAGTTTGCTCATATTTAAATTGAGGACTGATTATTTTAATTAATTCATGCATCCAAAAAATATGTGTTGGTCTGGGAGAAGCATCAGAGAAGGTCTTCACAAACATTTGAAAGAAAGAGCTAAGGGATGTGAGAATGTAAATTATATATCTTATATTTTGGAAAAGCACTTCAGGCATGGAGAAAAACAAGTGTATAAGCCCTGAGAAATAAAACTAGTAAAGCAGGAGATTTAATAAAGCAGAAAAGCAACTGGAGGAGTGTCTGGGTGGCTCAGTCGTTAAATGTCTGCCTTCAGCTCAGGTCATGATCCCAGGGTCCTGGGATCAAGCCCCGCATTGGGCTCCCTCACACTCCCCTCGCTTGTGTTCCCTCTCTCACTGTCTCTCTGTCAAATAAATAAATAAAATCTTTATAAAAAAAAGCAACTGGAGATAAGAACTGAGAGTCAGATCATGTAGGACCTTATAAAGCACAGTGAGGACTCTGGATTTTACTTTTAGTGAGATGAAACTCTATTAGGAGGCTTTGATCCAACTTAAATTAAAACACACACACAACTCTATGACTGCTAAGTTGAAAGAGGGTAAACGCATAAAGAAGAAGACCACTTAGGAGGCCAGCGCAACTGGGTGTGGTGGTGACCTGGCTCAGAGGTGTAGTGGTGGAAGTGATGGAAAGTGTTCTGATTCTGATTACGTATGGATAGTTGAACTGACCAGATTGAAAGAGCAGTCCTGGATAGGAGAGAAAAAGTCAAAACAACAGGTTTTGGTTCTGAGGAACTATAAGAATGAAATGAGAAATTGCAATGAAATGAGATAAGGAATACTGTGTTCTAGAAAGGTCCTTCTGGGAGGAAATTTTGGGGTTCCAATTTATCAGAAATAAGTCAAGTAGTTGGTCTAATACTTAACCTTGGACTTCATGGGAGAGGTCAGAGCTACATGTAATTTGGGAGTCATAAGAATATTTAAAGCCATGAGGCTGCATGAAACCACTAAGTGAATGAATACAAATTAAGAAGTGAAAAGACCCAAGGATTTATCACTGGGCCCTTCCAACACCTAGAAGCAAAGAAACTGTAACATAGGTGAAAGTAAAATATAGACAGGTGAGAAAAGGACAAAACTCGGGTTAAACAGAATGATGCTGGTCTAAGGCTCTTTTATTGCAAAGTTTTACTGTATTATTTCAAAGTACACCATAGTGAGTTAAGCATGCATATTATAGTCCCTAGAAGAACCACAAAAATACAAAGACATATAGCTAAAGGTCATGGGAGGAGATAAAATGGAATACTAAGAAATAATTTAAATATATACAGAAAAGGAGAAACAAAGGAACAAACAGATGGAATACATAAATAAAGAGCAAGACGGTAGACTTAAGAGGGTAACCAAATTAGTCACTACATTAAATTTAGACTAAGCACTCCAATTAAAAGATCATCACACTGGATAAAAATAAAATGTCTACAAGAGAGAAACATAAAAATGTAAGAACACAGAGGTTTAAAGGAAAAGAAAGTTGGGGTAGCTAAATTAATAATAGACTTTAAGAAACAATGCTCTCACATTTGCTCATGGGATTTTACATGGCACATCCTCTTTGGAAAACTGTCAACTTCCTATAAGGTTTAACATATAGCTACCCAATAATCCAGAAAACACGCCCTAACATATTTACCCAATAGAAATAAAAATGTATATTCATACAAAGACTTCCTCAGGAATGTTCATAGTTCCTCCAAATGTAGGAAACAATTGAGCCAATCAGAGAAAATAACTCAAATGCCCATGTACAAAGAAAAGATAGTACATAATGTGATTTTAACAGAAAGAATGATCTACTGTTACATGCATCAACATGGAGAGATCTCAGAAACATGTTGAGCAAAAGAAGTCAGATACAAAAGATTACATACCCTATGCTCTGTTTATATGAAGGTCAAAAATAAGTGAAACTATAGATAGAGAAATCAGTTAAGTGTTACTTCAGTAACATATGGGAAATTCTCAACTTGGAAAAAAAATCTCCATTAGGTAGTGGTTATATAGTATATACACTTGTAAAAATTAATTCAGCTATACACATAATTTTTTAAATTTTTGTGCCAAAAAATATCTCAATATAGTTAGCATTTTTTTTTAAGATTTTATTTATTTATTCGACAGAGATAGAGACAGCCAGCGAGAGAGGGAATACAAGCAGGGGGAGTGGGAGAGGAAGAAGCAGGCTCATAGCAGAGGAGCCTGATGTGGGGCTCGATCCCAGAATGCCGGGATCACGCCCTGAGCCGAAGGCAGACGCTTAACCGCTGTGCCACCCAGGCGCCCCTCAATATAGTTAGCATTTTAAAAGTCAAGAAGATGAAGAATTAGCAGAGACTTAGAGGAAATTGTCAATGAAGTAGGAGATTATCATAATCGGATTATGATGACCTGGGAACCAAGTAAAGAAATTATTTTAAGGTAGATCTATATTTAGAATAGATCACAGAAGATAGCCATCTACTATAACAAATCCTAGTGACTGTGAGCTGACCATGAGGTATAGCACAATAGAAATCATTGATGACTGATTAAAGACTGTTTAGGTAGAGGGTAGCCTTCACTCTTTAGATTTCTAAAGTTAAAAAGAGAAGTTTTAAGGAGTTGCTGTAGAACAGAGACTTGAGTTAGTCACTAAAAAAGAAAATTTGGCCAAAAGAGCTTTCTTTTCCCAGATGGGAAAATTAATAGCTTGAAGCTCTGCTGATAGAAGTAATCAAATAGAATGAGAAAAACTGAAAATTGAACAAAGACTGAAGGGATTTTTGAACCATGTCCCTGAGTAGGTAAGCAAGCATAAAATCTAGATGAAAGGTAAATATTTAACTCTAAAGGTGTGTGTGTGGCCATGTGTGTATGCACACGAGTATATGTGTCAAAATAATTATGCTTAGCATAGTATCTTAACACATATTTCTCTAAGTATCACCTATTTTATTCAAAGTTAATAATCAACTCAAGGGCCATTCTATCCTTAATATTACTGCTTTCAGCTGGCCAGGGTTCTAATGTTCCTTCACTCTTATCCTATCAAAGACCATAGGGGAAGATCTTCTATAATTACATATGTCAAATCATAATGTAAGCCAAAGCATTATTATTTCTGTGGCTATTTGCAATCTCATATCTAATCATGACAGGAAAAGTTTTCCCCATGTTTCAATTCTGAGATTTGGGGATAAAAAGAGCTTTAGAGGGGGACGACAGCATACCTGCAGGTGCCCCTGAAATTTAACTAAAAAAGGGGGTTACTAAGCTGCTTATAGGTAAAACTGACTCTAAATACGAGCTGGCATCAAAAGCCTTCTTTCCAAACCTGGCAAACCACTTGGGGCTTTCCGTTTCTGTGGAAATCTATTAAGTTGGAATATTTGGATGGGTATCCAAGTGTACTCTTAATTGCTTCTAAGAGCTCTCAACCAATCAAACACAAATGTCAGGTTGTACTTGGAGAGGCCCGGAGCTAAAGCCACAGGGCTAAAGTTTAGGGAAAATGGACTTTTTGTGACTCCCAGACTCACTATTCTGAGTGATGAGATCATTCCAACATTAGTGAGTCCTAGAATTCATCACCTTCCAAATGCTAAAATAAAATCAGGGAAATGTCATCAAGTTGTTAACCATTATTATCTATTAAAGTAGCACTACTGAAGACGAGGAAATCACCTAATAAAGCCAATCTTTCTTCTTTATATTGCCTAGAACTGTCAGGACTCCAATAAATTATAATGGACCCAACTTAAAACCAATGACCTGCATATTATACACTGAAAATCCCTCTTATCAGCAAGTAACCAACACCAGACTTGTCAATTAGGATGGGAGAATGTCAAGGTTAAATGTTTCTCAAAGCTTCTGAAGTCTACCTTTCAAATTTGAACCACTTGAAATGTCTGTTTATTGACTCCTGGCAAATGCACTTCCCTACTTCTAAAAAAAAAGATGGATTTTACAGCTCTTACAGAGAGTATAGCAATGCAATGACAGGCTAAATAAATGTATAAAGAGAAACGTGTTGGGGGGAAAAGAAGCTTTAGAGAAGCTCCAAAGTGGCCCCATTTTATACAGTGAAGTCTCTGGCAAGTTCACTTTCCAAGTCTCAGTTCCTTTATCTAAAAATAAAGACAATAATCTCTCTCATAAGTGATTATATTGACAACAAAATTAAAATAATATATTTAAAGTATCCAGAAATAAAAAATGGTGAATAATTCAAAGATATTATTGGTAGTAGTATTTCACACAATATTCATTAACTTATTCAACTAATATTCAGTAAGCAGCTATTTTAAAAGGCATTAAGGTAGTAGACATAGGGAACTTAATAAACAAGACAAACCATCTTTACTTTCACAGAATATGCAGTCTAGTGGTAAGTAGAGATGATTAAAAAAAAACAATTACAATACAGAGTTATTTGATAAAGGAAATATGAGGCTTAATGGATGCACAGAAATACCTTATGCGCAATGGTCTGGTAAGTTTGGAAATTCAGGGAAGGCTACCCAAATGAAAAAACACCAAAACTGCATTCCGAATGATAAGCAGAAATTAGCTAGGCTAAGTGGTTATGGAAAATGCCCAAGGCACAAGGCAGGCTCTGCAAAATCTTGGGGGGAGAGAAAGCATGGTGCATGCTGCTACCAGAGAACAATTCAGAATGGATGGAGTGAACAAAGGGTTGAAAGAGATTCTGTGAGGATAGCCTTTGCGGCTCTTATCTGCGTATATTCCTGGGAGGCTTTGGTAGGGAGGAGAACAGGATCAATCCCAATGCCTTTTATGCTCATGCTTTCTCCAGAAAAGGAGTCAGAGACATCAAGCATTTATGAGAGTGTGATAATCTCTTTGGCTATGTGAAACATGTCGAGGAACTGGAGAGAATTAAAGGATTAAAGAGAAAAACACAACAGTTTTGAACTGCAGTAAAGAGTTAAAATACGGGAGATGAAGAGTAGAAACTGAATCACACTCAGCATTTCAAACAGAAGACTCATCTGTTGAATTTACTCATGCTCAAGATACCCAGTCCCCTTCTTCCTTTTACTAGACTGACATTCACATTTTTGGCACCTGGCTTACATGACTCCTCCTCGATGGAGCTTTCTCCTACTCCACAAGGCAGAACTAACCCCCCTTTCCAGTATGTTCTCATAGCAAATGGTACTTGGATGAGGTACATTCCTTTTATTATTGTCTATTTATGTGAGTTTCTCTTTCTCAAAATGAGCTGAGGACAGAGCTAAAATCTTTATTCACATATATATGTGGCATGATTACAAAATTAGTCTTTAACTAAAGAATATATTTTTTGGACTTCTATCCTATATATATTTAGAGTATATCCATTACCTCAGTGTATATACTGTCAACACAAGAAGGACGCATAGGAAGGGTTGAAGGATTCTTATAAGAAGTCTATAGCTAATGACTAGGCTATCTCCCAAATGGTGTTTGCTAAGTTATTGCTTGAAATTTGAACACATTTACCCCGAGAAATAATGGCATAGGGGAAATTGTTTGCCAGGGAAGCCTATTTAACTAAAACAAGTTAAGTAAGCCCCATACCCTTATTTAACTTAACATTTTTCTTATAATTTCTGAGGGGAAAATACAACCGAGGGCCCAACGGAAGAGGTCAGGAATAATTTTCCTGTACCCTTATCTCTCCCACATTAAAAGACTAAGCTTTTCATAACACCATATGAATAGACTTCCCCTTCATCTATATTGACTGGATTCCAGAGACGGAACAGCCATGTTTTCTAAATCAAAAGTCAGGACACATGGTGTTCCCATGTCATGATAAGTGGACAGAATATTTGAAATTCAACAGTTTCTGTTTATAACGGAGCTTCAGAGGAGGTAAGGGCATAGGGCATGAAATGGAGAAAGATAGAGGAGGAATAGCAAGGGCTGTTTTTCATGGGATAAAAACTCCTAATGAGTCAGAAACTCCTCACAAGTACTATTAAAGTTTGATGAAGTTTAATCCCTAGGATAGAAATGATAGCTGTGGGTCCAAGTAGAGGGAGCAACCTCTCGGGTGTTGGTGCCCAGACCTGCCTCAGGCAGGCAACATCATTCCATAGCTTCCTTCATCCCTTGGTAGCAGTGGTGGTGGCTCCTCGGGTAACATCTGTGTGAGGTACAGGAATGCAAGCAACTGTTGCATAAATGGAAAGCTAACAGATTAGGTATTACTAAGAAAATATCGAGCAGCCCTTTTTATATCTTCCTATTTCTCTCTTAAATTTGCCCATTCCATTTTTTTTTCCCCAGTAGCTTAGAAAGTGCTTACTGTGTGGTAGAATATTTTGGAGGGAAACTTGTGTTATGACTTTTTAACAGAAAAGTTGTTTAACAGTTAATCTGCATATAAAAGAAAACAACTGGCCAGTTCATGTTCAGTCAAAAGGGACAAAAATAATCTGAAAAGAAATTCAAATGATCATCATTAGATCATTAGAGATCAATATTCAAACCTTAACATTACAGCTTTGACAAAAATTCAAAAATCTAACAAAATGAACATTAAAACGGTCATATATTGCTTTCAGTAGCTTACACAGCCAGTGATTCCTGCGATGCATACTAGGTTGGCTAAGAAACTGCTGGAATTTGAGGCTGGTTAGTTGACAGAGTAAGAGGACCTTAAGTTCACCTCATCCCACAGGTACAACTAGATAACACATCAGTGTAAATAACCCAGGAAACAACCTGAAGACTGGCACAGAAGAGGCACTTGGCACTTGAAGAGGGTAGGGAGGGCAGAGATGTGGTGGGAAATGAAACGGATTGTGGTGTACACAGATGGGAGTGAGCCAGGGCACAGAGAAGGGCAAGAAAGAGACTATCACCCTGCGGGACCTGTATGAGGAAAATAAATCCCTGTAATATTTGGGGTTGAAAGCAAGAGGGGCCTAATTACATGGGTTCTTACAACCAGAGAGACTTAAAGCCCAGAATTTTAAAAATCAGTGGACTCTGCTCTGAGAAAGAAAAGAGGGTGATAGGAAACTTAGCTCTCGACGTTAAAGAGACAACATGACAAATGAGCCAGCAGAGATACAGCACAGAAGCAGTAGTTGGAAAAATACCTAGAGCATATGGGAGGGAGAGTAGTTGACTCTTTTTAGATCCTGTCCCAGAGGGAGACTCCTCCAGGAACAAAGGAGCAGTCAGGAACCACTTTCCTCCCCTGCCCCACAACATACACACGTGGCCACCTGCAAAACCAGTGCAGAGTCATGCTCACTACCTAACTTGTTAAGTCTAAGTTCTACCCACCACCCATAGTTTGGAGGATCCACCCTTCTTGGTCATGCTTGCTTCAGTCTAGGTGCTGTGGGTCCCCTTCTTCAGAAGACCTATGCAAACCTTGCCAACATTACATCTCCTGACCTGTGCATTTTGAAAGGTCTTGCTCCCAGTGGCGGTGGGCCCTGTGGAAGCCCACAGCACACCTTGTTAAAACGGCCTCTGCCCAGCAACCCCAGTCCTTGCAATGACAGGTTTCACTTTGGAAGCAGACCAACGTGCACCTTGTTAAAACTGTATGCCCCACCCTAGCTGGGGAACAAACACTGCTCACAATGGGCAAACGGAGCTTCTGCAGATCACTGGACTGAAGGAAAAGGCAGCCAGGACAAAACAGCATACATAGGAGATAACTCCTGAAGTGCCAGATTCTGGGGGACAGGGAACACTGCACTAGAGGGCATTACAAGACCTCCTCTTTATAAGGCCATTACCTTTAAGAGCAGGAGAAGTAGCTGACTTTTCTGACGCACAGAAAGACAGACTTAGACAAAATGAGGAGACAGAGGCATATGTCCCAGATGAACGAACGGGACAAAACCAAAGCAAGAGAACTAAGTGAAACAGATACGTAATATGGCTTATAGAGAATTTAAAGTAATGATTATAAGATACTTACTGGACTTGAGAAAAGAGTGGAGGACATCAGTGAGGACATCTCTTTAAGGGTAAAGAGATTAAAAAGAAGAAGAAGAAGAACCAATCAGAAATGAAGAATACAATAAACAAAATTTAAAAATACACTAGATGGAATAAATAGCAAGCTTGAGGAAGCAGAGGAACAAATTAGGAACCTGGAAGACAGAGAAATGGAAAGTAATCATACTGAGCAGATGAGAAAAAAATTATGCAAAATGAGAATAAAGATAGGGAACTCTGTGACACTATCAGGCATAACAACATTTGCATCATAGAGACCTCAAAAGAAGAAGAGAAAGAAATGGGGGCAGAATTTATTTGAAAAAATAGCTGAAAACTTCCTTAACCTGGGGAAAGAAAGATATCCAGATCCAAGAGGCACACAGACCGCCAGACAAAATCAACCCAAAGACGTCCACACCGAGACACTTAGTAATAAAAAATGTCAAAAAAGTGGTGATAATGAATTTTAAAAGCAGCAAGAAGAAAGAAGAGTGTTATATACAAAGGGAAACCCCTAAGGCTATCAGCTGATTTTTCAGCAGAAACTTTGTAGGCCAGGAGAGAGTGGCATAATATATTCAAAGTGCTAAAAGCAAAAAATATGCAGCCAAGAATACTTTGCCCAGCAAGGCTATCATTCAGAAGAGAAGGAGAGATAAAGAGTTTCTTGGACAAACAAAAACTAAAGGAGTTCATGACCACTAAACCAGCCCTACAGAAATATTAAAGGGGACTTTGAGTGGAAATGAGAGACCAAAAGTGACAGTATGAATGTAGGAAATACAAAAGCAGTAAAAATAAGTGTATCTGTAAAAATCAGTCAAGGGATTCACACACACACACACACACACACACATGATTTAAAATTTGATACTATATACCAAAAACATGGGGGGAGAGGAGTGAAGAAAGGGTTCAAACTTAAGCAACCATTAACTTAACATAGACTGCTATATGCAGAAGATGTATGTACAACCTTTATGGTAGCCATAAATCAAAAACCAGTAATGGATATACAAAGTATAAAGAGAAAGGAATCCAAGTATATCACCAATGAAACATCTTTCTAGATAGATCTCTTGAGGCAAGAGAAACAAAAGCAAAAATAAACTATTAGGACTACATCAAAATAAGAAGCTTCTGCACAGCAAAGGAAACAACCAAAAGAACTAAAAGACAATCTAGTGAATGGAAGAAGATATTTGCAAATGAAATATCCAATAAAGGGTTAGTATCCAAAATATATAAAGAACTGATATAACTCAACACCAAAAAAACCCCAAAAAACCCAACTAAAAATTAGGCAGAAGACATGAACAGACATTTCTCCAACGAAGACATACAGATGGTCAATGGACACATGAGAAGATGCTCAACCTCACTCATCATCAGGGAAGTGCAAATCAAAACCACAACGAGATATAGCATCTGTCAGAATGGCTAAAATTAAAAACACAAGAAAGCACAAGTGTTAGTAAGGATGCAGAGAAAATGGAACACCATGCACTGTGGTGGGAATGCAGACTGGTGCATCAGCCACCTTAGAAGACAATATGGAAGTTCCTCAAAAAGTTGAGAACAGAACTAACTTGTGATCCAGCAATTGCTTTACTGGGTATTTACCCGAAGAATATGAAAACACTAATTTGAAGCTATGTATGCACCCTAATGTTTATTGAAGGATTATTTACAATAGCCAAACTATGGAAGAAGCCCAAGTGGCTATTAATAGATGGATGGATAAAGAAGAAGTGGTGTAATATTCACCAATAAAAAAGAATGACATCTTGCCATTTGCAACAACACGGATGGAGCTACAGAGTATAACACTAAGCGAAATAAGTTAGAGGAAGAAAAACACATTTGATTTCACTCATTTGTGGAATCTAAGAAATGAAACAAAGGCGCAAAGGGGAGGGGGAACCAGAGACAGACCAAGAAACAGACTCTTGACTGTAAAGAACAGACTGATGGTTACCAGAGGGGAGAAGGATGGAGGGCATGGGTGAAATAGGTGAAGGGGATTAAGAATTCACTTGCCCTAATTAGCACAGAGTACTACATGCAAATGTGGAATCACTATATTGTATACCTGAAACTAAGGTAACTCTGTATGTTAAATACACTGGAATTCATATTTTAAAAATGTAAAAGAAAATTGCTGAAATTCAATGAAATGTGAATGCAGATGCTGTGCAAGCCCCTCACAGCCTTCTCCTTAAGAACAGCATTACAGCAAACTAGAACAGTATGCAAGCATGCGCAGTGGTTACAAGTCACCACCTAGGGCAGGTCCTCCCAACCACCACTTACTAGCAGCCAAGATGACTACATCAATAAATTATTTCTTTTCCATGTATTAGAAGTTATCAAGCATTTGGTCTGTCTACTCCTTTGACTGCTATATAATTTCAAACTCTCCTATATCATCTGCCACTTCATCGCCACCTGGATTTTCTCCATATTCCCTTACCCTTTCAGGGACAATAAGGCTCTATCACTGCAGATATTTTTATTTGAAATTATTTTTTCAGAACTTTTGAAAGAGACAGGAATCAGAAAAGCTTCTCAAACTTCACAGACCTTTCTCTTCTGTTTTTTGTGTGTAGTGTTAAAAATTTTAGTGATTTTTGCGGAATGTCCTGGTTCTGTTCCTCTCCCTCCTCATTTTGGTCTCAACCGTCTCCTGCCTGCATCTCTGTTGGCCCTATGCTGGCTTGATTTTGATTCCACTCAAGGGAAGTTTCTTCTCGGTGTAGGACCCTGTCCTAGAAAGGCACCCAGCAAGTTAACTAAGAGGAGCCAGAATGTTCCAGACTCTTCGTCCTTCTTAATGCAGGTCCTTGCTCTCATCCAGCAGTGGAGAGGGCAAACCCTTTCTTTCAGACCTACTGTTGTAAAATTGTCTTATTCAGTGCTCCGCTCCACCCCTTCCTGCAAGCACAGGCTACTAGTATGCACATGGGCTGTCTTTACTCCGTTATATTTATGTAGCTGGTGTGCAGGCGTGCAAGGGCACCAAGCTCCAGGGGTCCCAAACAGATCTTGAGCTCCAAATAATCCTTATGCTGAAGTGATAAATTTGGAGTTACATATTCTTGTCCTTTGCCCCTGCCCCAGCATTTACAGGATTTACAGAACCACCTTCAATGCTGGCTCCTGATGCCCCTGCAGGAACATCACTTGTCCCTCTCTTGATCGTGGTAACCTCTCCTACTTGCTTGCAGAGTTTTCACTATCAGTAATTACCTTGTCTATATATTTAGCTCTTTAATGTCTAGCTGCTCCATGAAAGCAGAGAAAGTGTGTGTATTATTCACATCCCTGTCTGCCATTACCAGAAAACACCTGGCACATTACAGAAGTTCAATAAATACACATAGTTAAATTAATAAGTGAATAAATCACCACAAAACCACTGGTTGTTTAATTATCCTGATCTCTCAATGAAATGCTTAGGACCAAACACTGCTCCTCTCACTGCATAATGAAAAATTATTTCTGGTCTTCTCCCTTGTGCCCCTCCTTTGGGTTTTTAAAGTCAATCTTGCTTAGACAATCACCAGGCTATAGCAAGGGACTGAAGGAAGGCCAAAGGACAAAATCTGTGATGGCTTTAGTTCCATGGGGGGAAAAATAAAAATGGACCGTCTTCAGAATTTGCTGAACAGATGTCAACTCCATTTGCCACTTCACAAATCATTGTAAAGGATAATTGGATTTCATTGCTCCTCAAACAAGGTGACACAAAGAAAGATGAAAATGCATTCCAAAGAGGTTTTTTTTTTCTTTTTTTCATAGCAAACACCTGAGAATTGCTACTTGAGAAGTCACTATCGGATTAAGGACCATCATATCAAGGCTTAATCTGGAAGACAATTTGGAAAATCTCCACAGCCCAGCCAGCAAAAAAAAGGGATCTTGGGGAAAATCAAAAAAGAACTCTATATATCTGCTGAGTAATTTGTATCATGAATATACAGGAAATAAAAGCAGTCCTCTACTTTCTTATAAAACAGTTTTCTGAAAATGCAGTAGAAAGTCCAGTGCCTAAAGGCTAAATAGAAATGTATGTTTGAAGAGGATGGGTAGTAGAGTGGAGGCTATTTTCCAAGACTGCCTATCAGTGTAACAAAATACTTATTTACTCCTGGGGCTGCTCCCTACCTCCTTGTTTCCTGGTAACCTGGCATATAGGAAATAACCTGCAAAGGCCAGGGGCCTCACCCAGGTAAATATTTGTGTGTTCCTATGGGGGGTGGCCATAGCTGAGGGTAGCAACCATCACCCCAACCACAAACAGCTGTTACTTCAGTGAAGACTCCCCCGTGTCACTGTGCAATAGTTCGCAATCATGATTATTTTACTAATCTTGAAAAACAACAACTCATTTTTACTATGTGAAAGGACTTTCAGTTGTGAAAATGCATATTGGGAAAAATATAAACCATGAAAAAGTTGAACCCTTACAGTAAAACAATAAAATATAATTACTGGGTCTTCAAATAGGAAATATGATACATATCAAAGATTAAAATGTTCTTTCTTAAAACAACTTGATATCTGGAAAAAAGAAAAAGATGAACCAAAAAACAGACTGGTAAATATAGAGAATAAACATTACCAGAGGGGAGGTGGGTGGGGGACGGGTGAAATAGATGAAGGGGATTAAGAATACACGTAATACACTGAACTTGATGAGCACTGAGTACTGTATGGAAACGTTGAATTACTATGTTGTACACCTGAAACTAATATAACACTATATGGTAACTACACTGGATTTTTTTTTTAAACTTGAAGTGGGTTTGTAAATGAACTGAGCATGAGGCCTAACATTTTTATTCTGTTAACTTTAGAAAGCCATTTTCCCAGAAGCATTGATGTGTTATATTATGTTGAAACAGTTTACAGAATGTACCTGGGTTCTCATCCCGGAGCAATGTCTAAGGCCGTTTTTGGTGTCGTGATCATGGGAAGGGAGGATGCTAGCATCCAGAGGGTATTGGCAAGACACGCTGCTGAGCATCCTGTACAGGATGATACCCCACAACGAAGAATTATCTGTTCCAAAGTGTTAATAGTGCCCTGATTAAGAAACTCTGTTCTAGACTTAGGAGATAGGTAAATGACAGATAATAGTCATTTGTTAAAAAAATAAAAACAAAAACTTTTTTTAAAGCCTCAAGCAGAATGCCAAGTAATATATTATTAGAATATTAACACTGTCAAGCTGGAAGAAAAATACTCAAATGCACAACTTGGCATTATTTTTCTCCAGAAGTTTTCCACATTCATATGCCAAAAGCAATTACCATATTCCTGATTGCTAATTAGACTGGCACAGGTTTCAACTTATCTACAGATGGCAACTTAAATGATAGTTAATTTTTAAGCTAAATTTTAAATTCTGTAGGTTTAAATTTAAATATTTAAACAGATGACATCATCTGTTAATGTATTCACTATATTAACGAACCCAACTCTATCACATATCAGAGTTGGGCATATGGAAGAACAAGGCAGTTTTCCCAAGCCACATGTGAAAAATCAATCATTTCTGGAAAGCCTACCCTACACAAAGACCCACTTAAAGTTGGAGGAATAACTAATTTACCATCCTCTACACACATACATACACACACAATTTCCTAAGTGACAAGAACCCTGGACTGGAAGCCAGATGTCTTGCAATTTTGTCCTGACACAGGATTTCTAATTAGTTAGGTGCTGATGTTCAGTCCTATAACCACCGATGCCTTGTTTATCCATTTGTAGAATGAATGCTTAGAATCATTTTGTATCATTATTTAGCAAGGCTCTCTTTGAGACTGTCATCAAAGCTTCGATGCTTTTTCCTCGAAATGCACATATCCAATGCATACATTTTCAAGAGACTCCTTAAAGCCCATTTATGAATTTACTAGGAATCAATTGACTACTGGTCAACAGCTTCTGTATTAAACCAGTTTCCTATACATTTTCAATTCTAAAAAATGTTTTAACTAGACAATATGACGAAGTCAAAAAGAAGAGCTCAGCCAGGGAAAGCCTGGCTACTGCCCATTGTCAAAAACAAGGCCATATTTGAGCAAAAAAGGACATTTGAAAGAGAAAGGAGATAGGCTCTATCTCAGAGAGCAATAAACAAAATCAACCATCACAATTCTATTGTGTAAAAACATTCTTACTGAAAGCATGCTGCTAGTTTCAGAATTAAACAAGCAGAAATGTCTGAGATTTACATTGGATTTTTAAAACATTCTATAAGAAAGAATATAAAGTAAAACAAGTATCACAGCCAAATAACCTTATTTCTAGTTGTTCTGACAGTTTATATGCACTCTCGGTATGTTAGCAAGGAGAAAGTTACATAAGGCAGTCCTTTAAGTTGCCTTTACACAATGTAAAGAATAAAAAGATGATCTGATCCAGTAAGAATGTTTGTGAATTTAAGACTAAAATCAAACTGCACGTGCCTCACATAAGATGCAACAGAAAGTCAACTCAAGAGGGTTCAGCTTCTAGGATTTCATTTTCCTCCTTGGTCTGAACTAAAACCAAAACAACACACAAAAAGCCAATTTCGCAAAGTGGAGAAAATCCCTGGAATTATCAAAAATTTTTTAACTTGCACACAGGTCCACTGTCTGGGTACACATAACTTTTTGTTAATGCCCATGGAATATAAATCCTTTCCTTCAATCTTATTAGGCACATTTGGGACACATGCTATCCCTGGACCAAGAAAGGTTTATTGGTTTAAACAAATCATTTATAGCAAATAGATATAGGGAAATCATCCGCAACCATTAGCCAGTTATGCACAAAGACTACAGTCACACTGTTAATTTGAATTTAAAGCACCTTGTTTTAAACATAATTCTATGCCACTTATGTCCATACACACTGCTTGCTTTCTCCAGAATAAACAAAATATTATTAAAGGAATGATATTAGAGTCATTTCTGGAATTTGCTTTCAATAATTAAAAGATCACTATTTTCTCCCTGCATCTCATTAGCAAAATGGACTGTCACCCAGCATCCCAAGCTGGGGCTGTATGTACATCCCAAGATAGCATTGTATGTCAAAGGAAGGTTTAGCAAAGCTTTTCTATAAAGGGCCAGAGAATGAATGTTTCTAACTCTGCAGGCCACATGTGGTCTCTGTCCTATATTCACTTTTTTTGTTTTTAACAACTCTGTGATAATGTAAAAAACATTCTTAAATCATAGACTACACAAAAACAGGTCCCAGGCTCAATGTGGTTGATGGACTGTGGTCCGTCCACCTGATAGGAGACACAGGATTGAGTTCAATAAAAGACTGAATGCAGCACCCTATGATGTTAGCATTCGTTTCATGTCCCTTAGCTGATTAACAAGAAGTGGGTGATCAACCGTTTCAGTGTGCCCATGACTGATGGTTTACCAGAATGTGGGACCTTCAGTGCTAAATCCTAGAAAGTATCTAGCCAACCTGGGTAGTGGTCCCCCTGATGGATTCCTCAAGTGAGGGAAATGAAAATCTTAAGGAAGGAGGCTGAAGGAAAGCTGCCACCTCATGGTTTGAGCATCGCATGCACAAGTAAGGAAGGGAGAGGGGAGCAAAGGCGGTAGCTAGAAGGCTGCTGGGGTTGGAGCCTTGAAACCAAAAGAACTGGGCTTGGCTCCTCCCACCATGATCCATGGCTGTTAAAGTTATTCATTTTCCATGCTGAGCAAAACTTGAGGAATAAGGACAAGAGAAGTCATCCACGAGGTAATAAGAGTCAAGAACAACCAAACAGGTCATATTAAATCTGGAAAACAATGACATAGACCCTCAGAAAACAGCATGAAATTTCCATTGAAACTTGTCAACAAACCAGAAAGCCTGTGCAAGCATATCAACACTGTCCCTAGGTGCTGCCAGGTCCATTTTGTCCTTTGGTTTCTTTTATTTTTTTCCTCCCTCTTTAATGTAATTGGCAACACATCAAAAAGAGCCCATGCCATGATTCTCTTGCTAAAGCAATGAAGCAGATGGTATCGGAAACTAATGCAGCAGGGAAACACAGATCCACACACAGCTTAGTTGGTGTGAGCCTTGAAAATGATCTATTGAAAGAATATTGGGTTGGGAGTAAAGGATGGTGAGTGACGGGTGCCAGAGAGATGTCCACAGAGACAGACACTAGAAACCAATAATGCCTCATTCCAAGTAGATCATCTCAAGGCTGAATTATGTTCCATTATTATATAATAATTCCCACAGAATACTATAACAAGGTCAATAGGTACAAAAAGACCAATATTGAAAGTGACACTATACCAGAACAGAAATCTCACCTTGCACAAGAGCAGAAAATGTCCTCACATAGGAGTGGTCAAGAGAGGCAGCAAAAGGAGTGGAATACTTAAGTGAAAAAGGAACTATGAGGGAGGAAGGGGCCTTGCCTGAATCTCAAGTAGCATTCCTGTACTTCGACACATGCAGACTATTCCTTACGAAGAGTAAAACATCTCACGTGGTCTCAATTATTTACATGATTTTCTCGAGAAGTCTACAGAAAAGAAATGTTGACACCCATTCCATAGACAGCAGAATTCTATTACTTACCCAAAGTCACATCTTAGAAAAGTGCTAACAATGGGAACAGTCTGTCCCCCTCTAAACTACAAAGCAATCCACACTATACAGGCACAGAAAAGGGAAGCATAAGTCAGTCATATGTTAATTGTGAATATATTAATAGACCTGATGTTAAAGGTAGGAATTATTATGACAAACAGGATGAGGAACCAAAGGATACAAAATGTCATTTAGGACAGAACTCTAAGAGAGGGATTAAAATGTGGCTATACCGGGGTGCCTGGGTGTCAGAGTTGGTTAAGTCCCCGACTCTTGGTTTCGGTTCAGATCATGATCTCAGGGTCATGAGATCAAGCCCTATGTGCAGCTCTGCACTCAGCCCAGAGTCTGCTTAAGACTCTCTCTTCCCCTCCCCGCCACGTGCATGCACACACACACACACACACACACACACACACATCCTCTTTCTCTAAAATAAATAAATCTTTTAAAAAATGTGACTATAGGTAAAATTTCTTATAGAATTAAGGTAGAGAAGTCATCAGTCAAATAGCACAATCTTTAAAAAGCTCACCGAACTAGGGCAACAAGGCCCATATTGCACGGTACACCTGGTACATGAAAATGCATGAGAATAGTTCTGAGCTGAGGAAACAGTATCAGTGGAACAGTGACATGCCCCATCGGCTTCCGCCCTACATTCAGGACCTGTCTGCCAACTTGATTCCTCCAGATGTCAATGGGGGTCTGAGCATGAAGCAGCAGGCAATGGCCTGGGAAATCAGCCAGAGGATGACCCAGGAGGGCCAATTACTTTAAAACTCTCAGGGGCCTACCTTCTTTTGGGAGGTCTTTGGAGAAACTGGTAGCTCAAGGGGAAGCCGAAAGTATCTGCCACTTCCCCAAACTCATTCCTTTGTCCAAGCTGATCTCTGACACCAGGAAGTAATAACTCCCTAGTCACTGCATGTTTGTGCTACTGCATACTACAGTTAAGTATTACTGGTACTGAAGAGAAAAGAAAGGAGGATCCTTCCTGATGCTTAGAGTCCGGGGGTGCGCTGCTGTAGAAACTGAGGTGGCTCTCAGAAAGGCAAACCTAATCGGCACCATCTATGGATGGCCATGGTGCAGATAATCCCACCATGGCCAATTTCAAGCTATTGGCATGTCAAACTCCTTATAAAATTCCTGAAAATGCAGTGATTAAATGCTGGTAGGAGCCCAGTGGACCCCTGATTAAGATCTATGCCTAAGGAAATGAAATTCGGGGAAAAGTAGCTCGGATTCTTAGAGGGAGGCAGGGAGTGGGAGGAGAAACATTACAAAGTACTAATTTCATAGTTCAACTATTCTCACATTCACTTCTTTCCAATGGACATAAGTCCATGAAGATTCATAACTACCTCCAGAGATAAATTTTGCTGATCTGCAAGCCCCATAAGACTTTACTTCTAAAGCCCAGGTACTGAGTTTGGCACAGAGCAGAACTCCATGCATAAGTGCTTACTGATTCATAGAAGATTGATTTTCTTTGCCTGCTTTCCTTCTTTTGATCTCCCCTCAAAGTCTATGGACAAAGGTTGGTGAAAGAGAGTATGGAACTATGGCATAGAGGGTAGTAAAACCATCCATCCCAGATCCCACTTCTCCCCCTCCAAACTAAGATGGGATGGATGGCTGATGACGAACTCTTTTTTATGTGGGGTGAGGCAATGCCTCCGTCCACTTCCAGAATTTAAAGAAAGATTCCCTTAAGTTAGGTTATTATGCTTATTATAAACTCAAATAGTCCCTTGAGAACATTGAGGAAACATCCAATTTGGGGGGTCCGAAAGGTTCTTGAGTACAAGGCAACTGATTAGCAAAATAAATGGAGGAGTCAAAGGATTTCCTTAATTTTCTGCATAAATGTCTCATTCCCATCTTTCAAGTCGCAGCTCAATTGTCACCTCTTCAAATATGCTTACACGCATATACACACACATATGCAGAGTCACCACCTAGGTCATCATTCTGTTTATCTTCATGGAAAGTATCATCATATAAAATCACCTTGGACACTTTATGTTCAGATTCATTCCACTAAAACTTAACACCCAGGCAAGTGGTAACTTTCTCTTATTCACTCCTACATGCCCAGCTCCAGCCCAAATGTCTGGCAAAATTAGTTCTCAAAAAATATTTGTTGAGTAAGTGAATCAGTGGAATGGCATATCAATAGGTAATCTCTTAATTTCCTAGTGTTTACCGGATTGCTACCTTTACCTTCACTTCATTCACAACTGAACCTAAAATCATGTTGACAAGAGTTGAAAAGGAGAATTGAAAAAAAAATTCCAATTTCTAAAACAACCCATTCACACCTGGAAAGGTATTTCTTCTCCACAATCTGGCTTTTTTCATTTAGAAAAAGTCTATTGTGGAATTCAGGGTGAGTGCCTCCTAGTACATTCTTTGTGAAAGTTTATCCCATGTACTTAACTCTTTTTTCCACCAGCTCTAAGAGAACTTGCCATCCAGAAGCATTTAAGAAGATATCTTCTCCAAAGGAAGATATAAAGTAAAACTGGGCTTAAAAGCACATCAGGATTTTCGTCAAACCTAAATAAACCTAAATAAAGCAGATTTCCTTCAAATACAAATACCCAATGACTAAACTTATTGTAGTTAATCTTATTTATGGTATCCTGTGTGAGAAAACCTTTAGGTTTAATTTAAATTATAACAATTATAACCAGTCAAGGTTTTACCTTGTTTTTCAACCAGAAAATCTTTCAAAATAGTATTAAAATGCTTAGTTAAAAGGGTTGCTTACTGGGGTACACGGATTTTGTGAAAGTGAAACTTATGATTTCCTTTTGTAAACATTTACACTATTCTGGGATTTTTTGTTCTCTTACCAAATAACTTACTATAAGTCCTTCAGCTTTTTTTTTTCTTAATATCATCTGAGCAATTTACTGTTTTCATTACATTTATGGGCCAGAAATAGAAAAAGGATCAAATAGTGTCATTCCTCCTTTATTCACAGTTTTAAATTATTTCCATTTAAAATTTAATTTTTATAAGATTAAGTTTTTAGTCCTCTTAAAAATAGATATCACAGGGCCATTCTTTATAATTATATAAACTCAGGCAATTACAACTATCCAAAGAGGAGAAAATAATTATTTTGCTTCATATAGGTTTCTAGATAATTTCAAAAGTAAATTGTTTTCTTTACTCATTAAGAGAGCTTTAGGAGTCTTTGAGAAGTTCCTGTTTTGTTTTGGTAGTGGTTGCTTTTAGAGACAAGGGATAAATAAGAAATCCCAGAGGCCATTTAGAAAAGAGTGAAAAGATGTGACATTTTTACAGACACAAAGCCTGGGTAGCTAATGGGTTTTGGGTGTGAATCACTAAGTAGATCTTTGCTAATTAATTAGATATGTGGCCTAGTCCCAGAAAAGTATCCAAATACCACAGATCCTGAGATACCTTGTTTTCAATCCTGTGTTTTGAGAATCACCTAAGCCCAGAGTTGGAAAGAACTTCACAGTGTTATTAAAGCCTGGATTCCAGCAGTCCAGCGCATTCCCTGAGAGATGCGTGCATTTTTAATGAAAGAGCAGCTCAGCAGATGCTGGAGCTTGGGGGAAGGGGAAGTGGTGGAAGAAGCCGGGTGACCCAAGAGCAAGAGACTTCCTGGACCTTGACAAACAACCTGACTCTCTATTTCCCACATGTAAAAATGTGATGACAACATTTGCCCGGCAGAGTTACTGTGAGAATTAAGTAAGAGTCAAGTAAGCCGCAGACACACAAAGATCAATAAAGGATAGTGTTCCCCCTCCCCCCTCCTTTGCACAATTCTAACTTACAAGAAGTCACCCCCAGGTCCACCACAGGGAAGTGCTCCCCCTCAAAGGTCAGCCTGAGGGACAACCATGCTTGACTGTCATGCAGAACAAGGGACTCCTCCCTTGCATCTTTCACTGGACCTCACAAGTTATCCAACTGATCGTTTCCCTAGTACTGGGAGATAAATGGCTCACACTTCCCGTATTGGTCAAGCAGGCAAGGCCCAGCTTAACACTACTCTGGAGAAGGACCTCAAATGGAGAACCTTAAAATAGGGGAGGAGTACCAGCTTGAATTTCCACTCACTTTGTCTCCTTCTGCTATTCTTACTACTTCATTGTTTCTTAATGAGTTGGTTTTAATTTAAGATTAGGGGAAAGTTGAGTATGATCTATGTATTAACTAAAAAAGTTCACTATCTGGTGTAAAACTTTAAGGAGACAACAAGGCAATAAATGAAGAGTTAGATCATTCCAGAAACACTCAATTCTTACACTTAATTTCTTAATCTTGGTCTAAAGGGTTGACACAAGTTAGACACATAGGATTGGAGTAGAATACTGGTGTTCCAGGAGATGAAGAATAAACCCTCAATTAAGATGATCAAATTCTTAGATGAATAATGTTTATAGCTTAGTATCACTTATTCGAAACCTAAATATCTCAAAATCCCATTTATTCACAATTCCACCAGTCACATAAGAAGTGGAATACCAACGATCTTTAATGACTAAGGTAAGAAAACAAAAGCATTAGAGCTTAGTAACTTTACTCAGAGGACTTACCTTCACATCATCAGTTAAGGTCTTTTTATTCCTTTTCTAAACACAGTACTTCTAAGGAGGCTCTGGTTTCCAAACTTTCAGTTGAATGTAATAAATTAGATGAGGAGAGGCTGCTTAGGTGGTATGCTGACAGCAAGGACAGATTATCACCAACAGCAAATGTTGGCGGTGGTGGGGGGGAATACATGTATATACACTTACGTATGTATATACACACATACACTTAAAAAATACAGACACATGTAAAAAACATAAAATAAATACACACATATATGTACATATTTGCACACATATACACATGCCATTTAAAGTCACACACACAAAAGAAACATTTACTGCAGTGAGAAACAGTCCCATGCATTGTAGTGTTCAAGGGCAACACCATCTCCTTCATGGCTGTCATTTACTATTCTCTACAATGAGTCTGCCCTGTGACCATTTCATATGTATTCTTTCTTTTTTTTTTTAAGATTTTATTTATTTATTTGACAGAGAGAGAGAGGGAACACAAGCAGGGGGAGTGGGAGAGGGAGAAGCAGGCTTCCCGCTGAGCAGGGAACCCGATGCAGGGCTCGATCCCAGGACCCTAGGATCATGACCTGAGCTGAAGGCAGATGCTTAACGACGGAGCCACCCAGGAGACCTCATATGTATTATATCTAAACCACACATCAGCTGCGTGTGGTACATATTGTTTCCATTTTACAGGAAACAAAAACATGAAATTCTAAAAATGTTAAGTTTATCCAATATTACACAGCTGCTACTGTAGAAAAAAGGTGCTCTCAAAGTGTTGGTTATTTCCAAAGAAGATATACTTTTAAGCACACCAAATTCAAGACCGTGAATTTAGTTTCATAATGATGGCCTGAGTCATTAAGGGGATACAAATATATACCCATTATTTTCCACTTAAAGATGTGAATAACACATTTTAGAAAGATAATAATGATTATCTATTTGGAAGATTATTTTTTATTCTTTCATGAGACATGGAGTTTGAAACTCCAACTATTTTTAGATATCAGATTTATAGAATTCACTTCCAAAGAGTTTCAGATAAATTAAAAACTAACTTATCATCTTTCCTGGCAGTGCTATGACAGAAATAAATCAGCCAAATGAAAGGTAGAAGTAGACAGTACTAAAGAACTCAAAACCATAAAAATATGATCTAAGAGTTCTTTCACAGGGAAATTCCTAATTTGTTCTTGATGACAAATGTGAACTATGAGCAGAGATTTATGCATAAAGACATTTGTTTCAGCATTATTTACAATACCAAAATTTTGAAACAGACTAAAGAAAGGATTGGTTCAATAAACCATGGCAGCTGTAAGATATTATGCTGCTATTTACAAATGGTATTGGAAAAGCTTTATTACAAAATTGATACGATAATGAAATATTAAGGCCTCAAAGAGTATATGTAGTAGGGTCACCATTAGTGATAGTTGCCACGTACCACCACATAGCCCCCTTCTAGGAAAATTATAGGATTGGTATCCCCAGCCTTCTCATGGTTGCGTGGAACCATGCAAGTCATTTTGGCACTTTTGCCAGGTAAGACTCCTGTAGAACCCTTTTCACTCAGTGTAGCAACTGTCAAACTTGAAAGGGTTGTTGCACAATCACTTTCGGTCCCAGAATAATTTTTGTTAGTAAAATCTCCTAAGCACCTTCAAATTTAAACGGGTTATCTTCAATAGAGCCTTATTGGCTCATTCAAACAGAAAAACATGTATTAAACACTTGCTATGCAGGCAACATTATCCTAAGCACTGGGTATCTAGCAGTAAGCAAATGGATTCTCAGGACGCTTACATTCTAATGGGAATTAAGCTATAAGGAAAACAAATATGTACTAGGTCAGATCATTATAAACGTGAGGAGATGCTTTCCTACTGAAATAGATATTAAATCAGTAATGGATTTTCGTGTGACTTCTACCTCAGAACAGGAACTTGAGCTTGACCACAGATCTAGAACGGCGTACAATATATTCGAGAGAGCCTATGATTTGATAGGAACATACATCAAACGGAAATGATGTTTTCAGTAATGGAAAATATTACTCATTTTTCTAAGCTAGTTTCCATGTAGTCTGTATAGTGTCAGGACCCAAAACACACCTGTATTTGTATACACTAAAGCTCATACACAGTTTAGAAATGTGTACAGCTTACCTGAACAAAATACTGGGACTACATATAACCTGTAGGTGATTTCTTTTTCACTTGCCGTGGAATTGTTGCAACATGTGTGAAAAATTAAATTCTTTAAATTAAATTCTTTAAATTACTTCTTTAAATTTTCTACTGCTAAGTGGTTACTAATTCTAAACCCCCCAGATCAATATTTTTCTATTTCAACTCTCAGTTTCAACAACATGATCCGATAGATCAGCAACAAGGTGTGCATGCTGCCGCAGTGCCGGGACCCTTAAACACCCCTCAGTCTAGTGGCTGCCGCCTCGCATCTGTCTTTAATGCCGCACCAGATTATTTTGTGGCCACGCTCTATAGGAAGTGGAATCTTAGAAAATGTATTTCCAACTGTGCTAAGTTGAGGCACTATGGAAATGCCACAGACTATTTAAAGCAAAAACAATAACTTTGTCTTGTGAGGGTTATGTTATGGGTAGAGAAAAACACATGATAGTAACATAAAGGGCAGATGAGTAAACAGAAATTATTTTATTACACTGGGAGTGAAAAAGCACTAATTTCAGGTGGGACATAATACATTTAGGATGTATTCCCTGCCTTTAAAAAGGCAGGAAAGGGTAGATGAGATGAGACAAAAGAAAATAAACAGCATGATGGTAGGCGTAAACCCAAGTATCTTTACCATTAAATACAAATAAATAGTACTAAAAATATTGTCAGATTGGTAAGAAAAAATGAAAATCTACCTCTATACTTTTTATAACAGACTCACTATAAACACAAAGACACAGGTAGAAAGTTAAACAAGAGAAACATCCTAATCAAAGGAAAGCTGTTGCAGCTTTATTAACATCAGACACAAAAGACTCCAAGGGAAGAAATATTATTAAAAATATAGAGAGATGTTTCATTTTGGCAAAACAGTAAATTAAACAAGACTAAAACTTCATAAATTTGTACTCATAATATTCTTCAAAGTGTAAAAAACAAAATCGAACAGAAATGAAAAGAGAAGTAGACAAATCCACAGCTAGTTGGCTATTTTAATAAACCTCCCTTAATAAATGATAGAAGCAGACACAAATCATTACAGATAGAGAAGATTTCAAGAAAACTCTTAATCAATTTAATTGCTTTTTAGAACACCAAACTCAGTAACCACAGAATATGCATTCTTCTGTAGTGTGTGTAAACCATTAATAACACAGGTCATATGCTGGGTTATAAAACAAATATTATCAAAGTACTTACAACATAAATGGTCTTTGACTAAATAGGTATTAAACTGAACTGAAAGTAATTTTTAAAAAGGTGACCAGAAGGTCCCCAAGTATTGTGAATTTAAGCAATCAATATAAAGTATAAAAACCTAATAAAGAATTGAGAGAAAACTTGAAATCTTTAAAAAGAGCACATCTAAATAGCTAATAATCATAAGCAAGGAGCTCAACATCATTACTCATGAAGGATATACACATTAAAACCACCCACTAGAATGATTAAAATTAAAAAGACTGGTAACACCAAGTATTGTCAAAGTTCTAGAACTCTGCCACATTACTGGTGGCAGTGTAGGATGGTAAAATGGGGAAACTGGCAACATGTATTAAAGCAATTCCAATCCTAGGTACATACTCAAAGGAAATGAACATATTTGCTTACAAAAAGATATACCAGAGTGTTCACACCTTTACTTAAATAACCCGAAATTGAAACAAAAATATTCACAAATAGTGGAATGGATAAGTAAATTGAAGTATATGTAAGTTTTATATTACACAATAGTAAACAAAAGAAAAAAAGAATATACTATGGCCATGTGCAAGAACAAAGACAATAGCTGCAACGTATCGGTATTAGGTTAAACATAAGCCAGATACAAAAGATTCCATATAATGTGATTTAATAAATGTGAGTTTCAGGAAGGTCCATAATCAACTTACAGCAATAGAATCTAGAACAGTGGTTCCTTTAGGGAGTACTGATAGGCAAAGGACAAGAGATCCCTTTCAGGTGCTGGAAATGCAGATCTGGATCTTGCATCTAGTAAAACATGTGTTTGCATATTTAGACCTTCACTGAGCCAAACACTTGAAATGACTGTGCTTTAAGCTCTTTCCTAATGTAAATTTTACCTCATTAAATAAGGGAAAAGAGAAGTAAAGATATAAATTATCTGACCATTTGCAACTAGATCTTTATACATTTCTAATGTCAATTCTTTTACAGATGGTTAGTTTGTTAACAGAATCTCTTCTGCTCCATCCTGCGTGGTTAAGTATCTGTGACCCTCCGAGCACAATAACATTAGCACAAATGTAACATTTGCATTGTCTACCAACTGTTTCGCCACCATTAAGTGGAAAATGTCATCAGGAAGCATCACAGACCTTTGTTGTCTTAATGTTACTCTGTCTTTTAAGTGTAGATTATCATGAGACAGCCATATGCTTGTATATATAGCTCTACAGTTGAAAATTCACCTTCTTATATTCAAAACACCATACTTTTTAGTCAGGGTTGTTTTTTGTTTTTGTTTGTTTTTGTTTTTGTTTTTTTAGTACAACTTGAATATCAATATATTCTAGTGTCTGTAATAGGAAACAATTTATTAATTTCTATGTTTCATTCCACCCCTAAGATACTTTTGGAAACCCTAGATTTAATATCTTACAGGTGAAAGAAGTCATTTACCTTAAAGTAATTTTTATGTAATTTTGATAATTATTAAAATAACTCAGGTGTTGCTTACACTACGTTTTATTTTTTTAAAAAAGACTTTATTTTATTTATTTGACAGAGAGAGAGAAAGAGCACAAGCAGGGGGAGTGGCAGGCAAAGGGAAGGGGAAAAGCAGGCTCCTTGCTGAGCAGCGAGTCCAATGTGGGGCTTGACCGCAGCTCCCTGGGATCATGACCTGAACCAAAGGCAGACACTTAGCTGACTGAGCCACGCAGGCATCCCTGCATTGCGTTTTAGTGTATTGAAAATTAAGGAATGTGTATTAAGTCCAAGTTTTTATTTTTAATGTATTTGCATTCATTTCATTTTTCAACTATGAATACAGAACATTGTAGCAGGGGCAAAACTTTACCTTCACTATCTTAGGGCCTGAAAACGAAATTGATACAAGATAGATTCACAGGCAAAAAGAATAGATATTTTTACATGTACATGGGAGCACCCCACCCAGGAAAATAAAAACCAAATGAAGTGGCAAAGCCTAAATGCTTATCTAGTAGGTTGAACAAAGAGTGGAAATTGCAGAAAGGAACTAAAATGTCTGGGGCTAAAGACTAGCAAGAGTTATTCTAACAAGGACTGTTTGTACGGATTTTCTTGGCTTTCATTCCCCATCTAGGATGACAAGTTTCTTTTCTTCCCATACAGAGAGGACAGCGTGCCCTTTTTGTATCTGCTGTTTTTCAAATGTCTAGTTCAAAATTAACCTTATTCCAAAGTGGCATATCTTGGGGTGGCATGTTCTGCCATCTTCCCACATTAGATAAACACTCTAACCTGATAGTAACAGTTTCAAAAATTCAAATATGATTCATCACTGAAGCTCCTATTTCCTTTTTTAAATCTGTTAAATCACTCAGTAGCTGAAAAGGTTTTTACTTCTCAACTGTGTTACGCTTTTGTTTATAACACTATTTCTCATTATTTCTAAGTCTACATACAAATATGATTGAACAAAACAAGAAACAAAAAGTTTGGAAAGTGGGTGCCTGAGTGGCTCAGGTGGTTAAGTGTCTGCCTTCAGCTCAGGTCATGATCTCAGGGTCCTGGGTTCGGGCTCCCTGCTCAGAGGGGAGCCTGCCTCTCCCTCTCCCTCCTGCTTGTGCTCGCTTATTCTCTCTCTCTTAAACAAATAAATAAATAAAATCTTTTAAAAAAATTTTTAAAAAGTTTGGAAAGTGAGTGAATTTCATTTAGCTTAACAAGTTGTTGTGTGTGTTTTTTGTGTTTTTTTTTTAAGATTTTATTTATTTATTTGACAGAGAGAGAGAGAGAGCTTGCACAAGCAGGGAGAGTGGCAGAGGACAGACAGAGAAGCAGACTCCCCACTGAGCAGAGAGCCTGACTCAGAGCTCCATTCCAGGACCCTGGGATCATGACCTGAGCCAAAGACAGATGCTTAACTGACTGAGCCACCCAGGCACCCCTAACTTAACAATTTTTGTAAAATTTTCCAATTGAAGTGGTTCATAATGAGCCTCCCTAAAATGTGCCAATTTGGCATGTGGATAATTTTGAGCTGAGGATAATCAAGGCCCAGAATATTCAGGAAGAGCTTTTTACCTTCCCCTTCCCTGTCTCTAAGAATTTAGGTAGAGGGCCTGGTCCAAGAAGGGAACTATCACCAGAGAGAACTACAAAGAGTGTGAGTTAGGGGTGGTAAGTATAGTAAACTAGGGGAAACCTAGCAAGGCTAGGTTCAAATTCCCCCTCTGTATCATACTGTCTCTACAGGGCATGACAAATACGTGTCTACCAAACACCTGCTCTTCCCAACTTCCTGTGAATTGTCTTCCTTCCCTCTGAAGTCCCAGACTCCTCCTTAGCTCAGAAGGGCATATAAGCCTCAATTGCCTGGTTTAGAGCCCCTCATGTTTTTGTGGAACTTCCATATGTACAAAATTAAAGTTGGTTTTCTCCCATTAGTCTGTCTTATGTCGATGAATAGGCCAGCTAAAAGAACTTAGAAGGGTAGAGGAAAAAATTTCCCTTCCCAACACAATTGTCAACCCTATGCAACGGCACCAAAAACTGTAACATAAATCTACCTACAGGCATACCTTGTTTTATCATTCTTTGCTTTATTCCACCTCACAGATACTGCAACTTTTACAAATAGAAGCTTTCTGGCAACCCTGCATTGAGCAAGTCTACTGGCATCATTCTTTCCAATAGCATTTACTCATTTGGTGTATCACATTTTAGTAAGTCTCACAATATTTCCAACTTTTTCATTATTATACTTGTTATGGTGATCTGTGGTCATAACTCCCTGAAAGCTCAGATAATGGCTAGCTTTCTTTTTTTTTTTTTTTTCTTTTTGCAGTAAAGTATTTTTAAATTAAGTTATATACATTTTTGAGGCCCTGGGTGGCTCAGTCACTTGAGTGTCTGACTCTTGATTTCAGCTCAGGTCGTGATCTCAGGGTTGTGAGATTGAACCCCGTGTTGGGATCCATGCTGGGCATAGAGCCTGCTTAAGATTCTCTCTCTGCCCCTCCCCACCTCTAAAAAAATAAAAATTAAATTAAAAAGTATTTTTAAAGAAAAGTATGTACTTTTTTAAACATAATGCTATTGCACACTTAATAGACTACAATTTAGTGTAAACATGACTTTTATATGTGCTGGGAAGCCGAAATATCCATTTGAAGTCTTTATTGCAATGGTCTGAAAACAAATCTGCAATTTCTCTGATGTATGACTGTATTGACTCCTACTGATCAGAGTTTTAAGAGTGATTACATAAAAATCAACTGAAAGAAGTTTTCTAGACTTGTAAAACACTCCAGGCCACATTATTTTAGGGGCAGAATTCAATGAGCTCTTCAGGAAAGATCAAGTTTATCTTAATTGAGACTGCACCTATAATTAGGTTTTCAAATAGGAAACTTCTAGGTTTTATTTCCTCATACTTGGAAAATAGTCTTCAAACTCACTGAGAAAAATAAAGCAAGTAAATTTATGATCCACTGTGAAGAGACATCTTCCGTCCCAACATTACCCATGGTAGCTTGGCTGCCAGAGTCATATAAGCTGTTACTACCAGAAAAACAAAAGACAAATCTGAGTAGAGAGAGCCCAAAACCAATCTGATGCCCAATTCATTTTACTGTTTTTGCTAAAGATCATACATACTCATTTTCTTTAAAGCACACAGGTCTTATGTATAAGACCATCCAATGTGGGGCGCCTGGTTGGCTCAGTCAGTTAAGCGTCCGACACTTGATTTCAGCTCAGGTCGTGATCTCAGGATTGTTAGATTGAGCCCTACATGGGTCTGCACTCAGTGCAGAGTCTGCTTAAGGTTAGTTCTCTCCCTCTCCTTCTGCCCCTCCCCCAGCTCATGCGTGATGTGCTTTCTCTAAGTGAAAATCTTTTTTCTTTTTAAAGATTTTTTTTATTTATCTGACACACAGAGAGAGAGACAGTGAGAGAGGGAACATAAGCAGGGGGAGTAGGAGAGGGAGAAGCAGGCATTCCACTGAGCAGGGAGCCCAATGCAGGGCTTGATCCCAAGACCCTGGGATCATGACCTGAGCCCAAGGCAGACGCTTAATGACTGAGCCACCCAGGCGCCCCTCTAAATAGAAATCTTAAAAAAAAAAAAAATTATCCAATGTATTTTTGCAATTTTATATTTCTATTTATATTAAAAGTGTAATGTTATTTACTTGAGCATAGCAATAAAAATGTAACTGAAGTGAAACTAGATTGCAAATTTGATAGTTTTTGGTTAGGGTTAGGATACTGTGATTTCTAAGGAGAACAATATGGTTTTCCTCCTCATTCTTGGTCTAGAGCTCCTAAAACCCTTGTAATATTCTAAACTGATAAAAGCTACAGTGTCCTCTTCAGTTACAATATTTAGCTTTGGTTCCTGGTGTCTTCAGGGAGAAGGAGTCACAACTCAGTTAAATTTAGGACACTCAGCTGTGTGTGTGTGTGTGTGTGCCCATGTTCATGAGCACACATGCGTTGAAGGGTGGGGACTACAATTTGGGGACCAGAAGCATTGAGAGAACATAGGCAACAACTTCTATGACATCGGCCAGAGCAACCTTTTTCACGACACATCTCCAAAGGCAAAACAAAAGATAAAATGAACTTATGGGACTTTATCAGGATAAAAAGCTTCTGCACAGCCAAGGAAACAGTCAAAAAAACTAAGAGACAGCCCACGGAATGGGAGAATATATTTGCAAAGGACACTACAGATAAAGGACTGGTATCCAAGATCTACAAAGAACTTCTCAAACTCAATACACGAGAAACAAATAAACAAATCATAAAATGGGCAGAAGATATGAACAGACACTTTTCCAATGAAGACATACAAATGGCTAACAGACACATGAAAAAATGTTCAAAATCATTAGCCATCAGGGAAATTCAAATCAAAACCACACTGAGATACCACCTTACGCCAGTCAGAATGGCAAAGATAGACAAGGCAAGAAACAACAATTGTTGGAGAGGATGTGGAGAAAGGGGATCCCTCCTACATTGTTGGTGGGAATGCAAGTTGGTACAGCCACTCTGGAAAACAGTGTGGAGGTCCCTTAAAAAGTTAAAAATTGAACTACCCTATGACCCAGCCATTGCACTACTGGGTGTTTACCCCAAAGATACAGACGTAGTAAAGAGAAGGGCCATATGCACCCCAATGTTCATAGCTGCATTGTCCACAATAGCCAAATCATGGAAGGAGCCGAGATGCCCTTCAACAGATGACTGGATTAAGAAGCTGTGGTCCATATATACAATGGAATATTACTCAGCTATCAGAAAGAACGAATTCTCAACATTTGCTGCAACATGGACGGCACTGGAGGAGATAATGCTAAGTGAAATAAGTCAAGCAGAGAAAGACAATTATCATATGATTTCTCTCATCTATGGAACATAAGAACTAGGATGATCGGTAGGGGAAGAAAGGGATAAAGAAAAGGGGGGTAATCAGAAGGGGGAATGAAACATGAGAGACTATGGACTATGAGAAACAAACTGAAGACTTCAGAGGGGAGGGGGTGGGGGAATGGGATAGACTGGTGATGGGTAGTAAGGAGGGCACGTATTGCATGGTGCACTGGGTGTTATACGCAACTAATGAAGCATCGAACTTTACATCGGAATCCGGGGATGTACTGTATGGTGATTAACATAATATAATAAAAAAAAAAGAATTAAAAAAAAAAAAAGAAGTACTGAGAGTAAAGTGTTGAGAAGAGAAACATGAGTTTTTCCTTATTAGCGATAGTACATCGTAACGTATTCTTCCTCGATGGGGGCTGGAAGAGGACCAGAGAGTAATTATTTTCAGCTCTGCAGGCCCCTTACTGTCTCTCTTAAACTATCAGTCTGTTTCAATAAGTGTTTCAATAAGACTGTTTATAAAAAGAGATGACAGAACAGATTTGGGTTCATTGGCCGTATTTTATAATGGATTCTCTAAAAGAAAAGGTCAAATGTAAGAAACATTAAATTTATGGGGGTCATTCCTTTTTGTTTGGTATGTGTTTGCATGTGGGTTTTCACATGTTTCCATCTTAATCAGTAACTATTGACTTCCTATTACCAAAAAAGGAAAGTCAATCATTTATACTTACTCCCAGCTCTTCCTCAAAGTCCAATGTTTGTCAGTTATATTGTGTTATCAATATTCTACAAACATCAGCATTAAAACCAAGATATATCTAGTACTCTCCTGGGTCTATCTTTCCTATCAATCAAGATGTCCTAAACTCTTCTTGAGTTGAAACCATGAATATCCCCTAAAATACCCGTATATAAATAAATAAACAAACACAAAGATTACAGTAAGCAGTCTACAAGAAAAGTGTATAAGGCAGGCCTACTTATTTTACAAAGTGATCAGAGAAATAATTTTTATTCCATTGTTTTTGTTTTCAGAAGCCATAGGTGCATATCATACTGGAATCCACAGCCTTCCCTACAGACCCTGAAATTAACACCTTGAAATTACTGTCTTCCATTCCCTCCCTCCACATGTGACAAGGATTTTACTAGGGGAAAAAAAAAGAAATACAGATATTTATAAATATATGTCTTCTAAAATTGGACAAATATTTGTAATAAGTATGCAAACAGATAAACTAATAATTGTACAATATGATTCATTACATATGTGTTTTCTATCTTGTGGAAAGAAAGGAAGAAATTCTACGTGTGGCAGATGCTACCTACCCACATTTCCTCTCTGTCGGCATCAATGCCCAACTTCCAACAACCATCACATGCCTTTCATTGCCCAGGGGCTGTCTCAGGGCTCTGGAGCCAGATCTGCTCCCTATTTGACAGGCTGTAAGAGCAGGGGAATCCATGACTCCAAGAACAGCCCTAAAGAACAGCTCACAGGAGTTGATGTATACATGTCCCAATGCCCTTGCCCACGCCTTGAGTCTTTTTGACACAGAATTCCCCCAGTGAAATTAAGTTTCCGTTGTCTGTAGGGTTACGTAATTGGTAATTGTCTGTTTAATGTCGTCTTCCCTTCCATTCTTTTCTCACTTCTTTGCCCCCTGACAGGTTCCTTCACCTCCCAGACCCTGAAGCACACATCATTTGTTAGTGTGCCCATTTTACAGATCAGGAAACTGAAACACAGAGATTATAAATAACCGCCATCTATAAACACAGATATCCCTAGCTATGGAGCCCTTGCTATGGACATTTTACCTTTTAATGTTTTTGTTTTGGTTTTGGGGTTTTGTTTTGTTTCAGTTTTTTACTCCTAAAAAGCCACAGGACATAGATCCCAGCAGTACCAATAATGAAACTTCATAGTGCCCACTCCACGCCAGGTACAAGTTATCACTTCACTTAGTCTTCGCAGTAATTCTATGAGGTAAGTGGTATTAAGCATTTTTATGTAAGAAAAAAAAAGATACAGGCACAAAAATATTAAACAACTTAGGGTGTTGGTATCAGGACTCAAAGTAGCATATCTGACTCAAAAGGACAAGCATTTAAAGACTTCACTCTGATACCTCCCAAGAGAGCAATGTGTCAGTACTTTTCAAACAAAATCATCATTTACTAGTTCTGCGGGGCTTCTAACCTGGCAGCACACAGGGGCACTGCTGGAAGCCCATGGACATTTTCTGATGAATTTTTGTCTGATGAGGACAACAATAATTACACCTACTTCTTCCCATGCTTTACACTTAATAGCAAATCTTAGGGTCTGGATAGTATTATTCTTATTTTAAAGATAACGAAATTGAGGCTTCGATAGTTTCCAAGGTTCAAGGTCACACAAAAAGTGTCAGCACCTAGATTTAAAACTAGGTTTGCCCAAGTAGACAGCCAGTAGGATTTTCATGAGACCTCACAGCTTCATAAGCCTACCCATTTAATGAAGTCAAAAAAAGTGTTCCCGGGGCTGGCTGTAGAAAATTACATTTTTAAGTGAGCCATTTCCCCTCTTGGTGTTTGTCCCATCTTGTTTTCTCTGCTTGTAAGGACAGCGATGATCTCACCTTACCTTCTGTGAACTTTGGTGACTCCAGGTTACTCCGAACACTCCTCAGAAAGTGAGAGTCTTGCAGGCCTCCTTGGTGGTAGGACGGTGGTGCTCAAGAGGGGTGCGTGTACTGCCAAGAGCTTCCTCGGTACACAGAACTGGCCTTTCTCTCCAATCTACTCCACTGCTATTAGCTTTTTATATATCTGTTGCTTTGCTTTCAATAGTATCTCATTTAAAATGCAGAAAGGCAACAGGGCACCTGTCCAACACTGTTTACCCAAAAATCTTGGAAGATCCTCAGAGTCATGATTAAGTCTTGGTCTCCCCCCCACCCCCACCCCAGTAAACCCCTCTCTACACTTCTATTGCTGCAACTCGGCACTTCTCTGTCCGGTCTTCTTCTGTTCCTCTCCTACACCCTCCCACACACACATTCATATACACAAGCACTCCCAGTCCTTATACACATTTTAAAATTTGCTCTTAAAAGATAAGATTTCATTAAATTCACTCACAGGAAAGTATTAAAATCAAAAGCTTTATCGCCATAGGACGATTTGCATTTTGAGCCTCAGCGGCAGCCTGCAAAGTAAAAAGTTTATCTCACTTAAGGGAATTTCATACATCAATGACCAGCTATTACAGGGAAAAGGGCTTCTTTCTTAAAATCCTATACAAATACAGCCTGGCCCAGCTAATGGGGAAAGAAAGTTTGAGGGGTATCGCTAGACATATCTTAATAGGCATTGGCCACAGTTAATTGTTACCTGATGGTTTCTGTTTTAAATATGCATCACTTGGGACCCTCTCTGAAATTCAGGCAGCGCCACCAACATTACAATAAGCAGAAGCAGCATGGTAAGCATATCCCTTTCACTTTATAAACACATTTATCAAAACATGGCAAGACATCGCCCCCAATTGAATAAACAAAACGAAGATCAGTGTCTTTTCCTCAGGGGTGTTCTGTCTCTGCCAGCAAGAAAATGTCAACGCTGACACCATTTATTCACAGCACCGATAACCCAGCGACTTCGCTCAGCATCTCTGCAGCTCTGGGGAAAGATTCTTTGATATGGGACCTTGCCTTCGGCTCACTGGTGTGTGGTTTTTTTGTGTTTTTTTGGGTTTTTTTGTCACGGAACAAACAGGCATCTTGAGATAGTCCAGGGCCTGGTTAATTTTCCCTCCCGTCAGTCCCTGGAGAGTTCCCCTGTCTGTAGGTTGGGCTGCCAGCTTTCTGAGGGTCCAGCCGAGGTGCAAACTGGCCCCTGTCAATTCCTTTTTCATGCAGGAAAATTTGTTTCTATAATTGCCTCAGGGAGGAGAAAAGCTCCAAAAAGAAAAGAGGCAGCACTTTCATTCACAACAGTTCTGGGAAGTTGAAGGATAATCTCCTGACTGAGAATTTCATTAGATTTAACGTGGCTCATTCCCAAGGAAGCTTCAAGTATCAGCTGAGATGTTATCTCTCCTGGGAAGACACTCTGACCCATAGGCTTTGTCAGGATGCTCTTCCCAACAGTTCTCAACACCCTCTCATTATTGCTCTTATCTCCCTGGATTTTAATTTTCTGACTCCCTGCCCCATTGGATAGGAGGTCTTAAGGGCAAGTCTGTGTCCATAAAATATATCCTCGCAGCCCTAGTATATAACTTGGTTCAGCTAAAGTAGACATTTTATTTAAAGAAAAAAAAAAATAGACAGTTCTATCCTATAGAATTCTGGGAGGAATTAGGTGTGGTTTTGTGATGTCAATTCATTCTCCTTTTGTCTCTACGGCTTTTGAAGTCATGTTGTAGATCAATTTAGCAATGTCACTGATGCTGCAGAAAATTTTAATTGCAGCATGTTTACTGAACCAAATCCTGACTGGAGAATTTCTTATCCTACCCCAAAGCTCTAGTGCCTTGCAAGGAGCACACTACTTCTAAGTATAACTGTGACCCAAGGATTCAGGGCAAAGAAATAATGGATAGTGCCCCTGCTGTTTTTGGTTTTAATCATCATGCCACTGTCATTGTAACACTCAGACATTCATAGATGTGGGTTGAGGATAGGAATAGAAAAAAGAAAACCTCAAAAGTTCTGAAACTCTTTCTTACAGTTACTACTAGGGACCAGCGTACCTAGTCAGTTCTACTGCCCTGAGGCAGACACCATCAAGGAAGACACAGATGTTACCAGGTATGAAAACAAAAGCTACCCTTTCTCCCCTGAAGTCTGCAATACTCAACTGTCCCCTGTGTGGAGTTATCAGAGCCCTGAAGCAACCTGCAAAGAATAAATTGAGACGAAGCCTAATGTTAGTGTTGAAGGAGGGAGGGCAGCCCTGGACGGGGTGTGGTAATGAACCAGAGAACTCAGCACCTAGTGGGGATGAATCTCCAAAGAACAGAGAAGCTGCAAGTGCAGACAGAGGTAGAGCGCTGAGGATGTACTCGGAGCTGACGTCGACAATGCTAGATTCTGTTCAGGGTTTGGGATCAGAGGAAGAATGAATTAAAGAATGAATCCTAATGTCTGTACCTGTCTGCCTCTGGTTTACGGCAGCTGCCAGAGCTTGATACCTTTACTGGGTCTGGGAGAAACAGATCTTCTAGGACAGGAAGAAACATACTCACTAGCAAAGTGAAGCTTCAACACAGTCGACACAGACTTTTTTTTCTTTTTTTTTGGTATCCAATCTCCACGATGGAAATAAAGTCTTAAACAAATGTATTCTGTATTACATCACACATTCACCCTACAGATTATACAAGCAACGTAAAACCTTCAGACAAAAAACAAAACAAACAAACAAACAAAAAAACATGCCAATGACAATATATAAATCCTTAAAAGTGTTTTCAGTTGAAAAACAATTCCAGGTGTGTTTCCTTATTTAAAAAAAAAAAAAGGTAAGTAAAAATATGAATGTTTGGAAATATTGCCTAACATTGTGATTATTCTTCTCAGGATATTATAAAATTATCAAATTTAATTTCAATTACCAAAGAAACAAGTTAAAGAGAAACTGAAATATTACAAATATTTCTTGAGAAAAACCCATATTAACTGGTGGTCATTAGGGGCGCCTGGGTGGCTCAGTTGTTAAGCGTCTGCCTTTGGCTCAGGGCGTGATCCCAGGGTCCTGGGATCGAGCCGCGCATCGGGCTCCCTGCTCCGCTGGAGTCTGCTTCTTCCTCTCCCACTCCCCCTGCTTGTGTTCCCTCTCTCGCTGGCTGTCTCTCTGTCAAATAAATAAATAAAATCTTTAAAAAAAAAACTGGTAGTCATTAGTATTTAAGATTACAAAAAGGTAGTACTAAGAGAAATCTATTATAAGTTTTGCTTGATACATTTTTATCCTCATTTTATGTTTAGTATTTAGGTATTCCATGCTATGAAAAATGAGGCAGTACATCCTTCCTTCTTTAATCTCCCTATAATCCCCAAGTTTTATTAATTTTATTATTAATTACATGTTCAAGGTTTAAAATTGCATAAAGTGATGCCAATCTAAGTGGCTGAGCAAAGGCTCAAACTCAAGATCCCACAGAATGACTTCTAATACTTACTTGATATTTTTAACAGAATTTTCTATTTTACTTAGAAACTATACAGCACAGACTTCTTATTCTTTTTAAGAATCTTTGTTTTGAATGGGGGAAAAATGTATTTGAAGAAATAATAGCTGAAAACTTCCTAAATCTAGGGAGGGAAACAGACATCCACATTCAGAAGACACAGAGATTTCCCAACAAATTCAACTCAAGAAGGTCCACACCAAGATAAAAAGGCAAAAAAATAGGGATAAAGAATTTTAAAGGTTCCAAAAGAAAAGAACAGTTACATACAAAAGAAACCCCATAAGGCTACTGGCTGATTTTTTAGCAGAAACTCTGCAGGCCAGAAGGGGGTCGCACAATATACTCAAACTGCTGAAAGGGAAAAATCTACAGCCAAGAATACTCGAACCAGCAAGTCTGCCATTCAGAACAGTAGGAGAGAAAAAGAGTTTCTCAGGCAAACTAAAGTTAAAAGAATACATAACCACTAAACCAGCCATACAAGCAATGTTAAGAGGGACTCTGAGTGGAAAACAAAAACCACAAGTAAGAGTAAGAAAAATAGGAATCACAAAAGCAAAAACATAAGTACACCTCTAAAAATCAGTCAAGAGAAGCACAAAATAAAAGGATATAAAGTATGACACCAAATATCTGAAATACGGAGGGGAGAAGAGTAAAGAACGAGTTCAAAATTAAGCAACCGTCAACTTCATATAGACAGCTATGTGCAGAAGATATAGATAAATTGAGTAATAACCTCAAATCAAAAACCAGTAAGAGGGACGCCTGGGTGGCACAGCGGTTAAGCGTCTGCCTTCGGCTCAGGGCGTGATCCCGGCGTTGTGGGATCGAGCCCCACATCAGGCTCCTCCACTGTGAGCCTGCTTCTTCCTCTCCCACTCCCCCTTCTTGAGTTCCCTCTCTTGCTGGCTGTCTCTATCTCTGTCAAATAAATAAACAAAATCTTAAAAAAAAAAAAACAGTAAGAGATAAGCAAAAAATAGAGTATGGAATCCAAGCATATCATTAAAGAAAGCCAGCAAACCATGAAAGAAAACGAGAAGATAAGATCAGAGAAAAACTACAAAAGCAGTCACAAAACAAGTAACCAAGTGGCAATAAATACATATCAATACTGAGTTTGAAGGCAAATGGGCTAAATGCTTTATCAAAAGACCTAGGGTGTTCAATGTTTCATTAGTTGCTTATGTGTCAAAAACTAATGATGTACTATATGTTAGCTAATTGAACACAATAATAATAATAAATGTACTACAGGAAGAAAAAAATAAAAATAAATAAAGATCTAGGGAGATAGAGTGGATTAAAAAACAACAAAAAAAAATAAGACCCATCTAAATGTTGCCCACAGGAGACTCATTTCAGACCCAAAGCCACCTGCAGGTTGAATGTGAGGGCATGGAAAATATTTATCCTGCAAATGAATGTCAAAAAAAAGTCAGGGTAGAAATACTTCCATTGGACAAAATAAACTATAAAAAAAGAGACCATAAAAAGACACAAAGAAGGGCACTGTGTAACAATAAAGGGAACAATCCAACAATGGCAAATACTTATACACCCAACATGGGAGCACCCAAATACAAATAAAAACAGTTAATAGCAAACATAAAGAAACTAATTGATACTAAGTCAGTAATAGTAGGGGACTTGAACATCCCACTTCTATCGATGGACAGATCATTCAAACAGAAAATCAAGAAAACAGTGGCTTTGATCGACACATTGGACCAGATGGATATAACAGATATATTCAGAATACTCCATCCTAAAACAGTTGAATACACATTCTTTTCAAGTGCACATGAAACATTCTCCAGAATAAATCACATATTAGGCCACAAAGAATTAAAAAAGATTGAAGTCATACCATGCATCTTTTCTGACCACAATGCTACGAAACTAGGAATCAACCATAAGAAAAAGTCTAGAAAGATTATAAATGCATAGAGATTAAATAACAGGTTACTAAACAATGAATGGGTCAGCCAAGAAATCAAAGATATCAAAAAGTACATGGAAACAAATGAAAATGAAAACACAAGAGTCCAAAACCTTTGGGATGTAGCAAAAGTGGTTCTAAGAGGGAAGTTTGTAGCAAAACAAGCCTACCTTGAGAAGCAAGAAAAATCTCCAACAACCTAACCGTATACCTAAAGAGTTAGAATAAGAAGAAACAAAGCCAGGGGCACCTGGGTGGCTTAGTGGTTAATCGTCTGCCTTTGGCTCAGGGTGTGATTCTGGAGTTCTGGGATTGAGCCCCGCGTCAGGCTCCTCTGCTGGGAGCCTGCTTCTTCCTCTCCCACTCCCCCTGCTTGTGTTCCCTCTCTCGCTGCCTGTCTCTCTCTGTCAAATAAATAAAATAAAATCTTTTAAAAAAAAGAGAGAAAGAAGAAATAAAACCAAAAACCAGCAGAAGGAAGGAAATAATAAAGATTAGAACACAAATAAATGATATAGAAACAAAAACAACAACTACAACAACAAAACAAGTCCATGAAACCAAGAGTTGTTTCTTTGAAAACATCAACAAAATGATAAACCTGCAGCCAGACTCATTAAAAGAGAGAGAAAGGATGCAAACAAAATCACAAATGGAAGAGGAGAAATATAGGAATAATTGTAAGAGAATATTATAAAAATTAAATAATAAATAATTGTAAGAGAATATTATGAAAAATTACATATGCCAACAAATGGCACCACCTAGAAGAAATGGATAAATTCCTAGAAACATATAACTTACCAAAACTGAAGCAGGAAGAAATCAATAATTTGAACAGATGAACAGACTGATTATGAGCAAGAATATTTAACCAGTAATCAAAACTCCCAACAAACAAAAGTCCAGGACCAGACAGCTTCACAGATGAATTTTACCAAACATTTAAAGAAGAGTAATACCTGTTCTACTCAAACTATTCCAAAAAATAGAAGGAAAACTTCCAACTCATTCTATGAGTCAAATATAGCCCTGATACAAAATACCAAACAAGGAACTACAGGCTGATATCTCTGATGAACATAGCTGCAAAAATCCTCAACAAAATACTAGCAAACCAAATTCAACAATACATTAAAAATGTCATTCTTCACAATCAAGTGGGATTTATTCCTAGAATGGAAGTGTGGTTCAATACTCACATCAATAAAAGAAAAGATAAGAACAATATGATCAATTCAATAGATGCAGAATAAGGATTCAACAAAGTACAACGTCCATTCATGATAAAAGCCCTAAACAGAGTAGGTTTAAGGGAATATACCTCAATATAATACAGGTCTTACAGGAAAAACCCTCAGCCAACATCATACCAAATGGGGAAAACAGAGCTTTCCCCTTGAAGTCAGGACCAAGAAAAGGATGTTCCCCTAAAGTCAGGAACAAGACAAGGATGGCCATTCTCACCACTTTCATTCAAAACAGTACTGGAAGTCCTAGCTACAACAATTGGACAACATGAAAATAAAAGAAAAAAAGAAAAGAAAAGGCATCCAGATTGATAAGGAAGCAATAAAACTCTCATATTTGCAGATCACATGATACTATATACAGAAAACCCTAAAGACTTCACCAAAACCCACTAGAAATGATCAACGAATTCAGTAAGGTTGCAGGATACAAAATCAATGTACAGAAATCTGTTGCTTTTCTACACACTAATAAATAAGCAGCTGAAAGAGAAATTAAGGAAACAATCCCATTTACAACTGCACCCAAAATAAGATGATACCTAGGAATAAACCTAACCAAAGAGAGGAAAGACCTATACTCTGAAAACTATAAAACACCAGTGAAAGAAATTGAAGATGGCACAAAAAAATGGAAAGATATTCCATGCTCATGGATTGGAAAAACAAATATTGTTAAATGTCTATACTACCCAAAGAAATCTACACATTTAATGAAATCCCTATCAAAATACCATCAGCATTTTCCACAGCGCTAAAATTTGTATGGAACCTAAAATTTGTATGGAACCACAGAAGACCCCAAATAGCCAGTGTAATTTTGAAAAAGAAAAGAAAGCTGGAGGTATCACAATTCCAGACTTCAAGTTATATTACAAAGCTATAGTAATCAAAACAGTATGGTACTGGCATAAAAATAGACACATGGATCACTAGAACAGGATGAAAACCCAGAAATAAACTCACAATTATATGGTCAATTAATGTTCAAGAACATCCAATGGAAAAAAGTCAGTCTCTTCAACAAATTGTGTTGGGAAAACTTGTCATTTACATGCAAAAGAATGAAACTGGACCACATTTTTACACCATACACAAAAATAAACTCAAAAGGGATTAAAGACCTAAATGTGAGACCTGAAACTATAAAAATCCTAGAAAAGAGCACACGCATGTCTCCGATCTCAGCCAGAGCAACATTTTTTTAGGCAGCTTTCCTGAGGCAAAGGAAATAAAAGCTAAAATTATTGGGACTACATCAAAAAGCAAATTAGAGATCTAGAAAACCTATCCCAGAAGAGCCCAAGTAGTTTCTCTAAAAAATGCTCACACCAGGTGGTCCAAAACTACCTTGAGGTAAATTAATTAACAGATGTGTATTGCATGTAAACTTTATGCAAATCACTGTCAAGGAGATTATAATGAAAATGTGCTACTGTAAATAACTAGCTGGAAATGCTGAGATAAGAAAAGGAAGCCCCTACTTTTTGAGAATTTGCATTCTATGCTTTTATTAGGACTGGGGATATGCATAGTGAATTATAAATGCCCCAAATTCTGTGTTTTTTAAAAATCTAAATCAGAATGAAATAGGACTTCTTTCTCCTACACTAAAAAAATAAGTTATAAACTCACAACTCTATCCTGATAAACTAATTCATACATTATTATGTATTTCCTAAAATTATTGGACCACCATATTGCTCTCTTTATTAAACTTGAAGTACCTCAATATTGTATTCAGGTTAAGGTTTCTGATAATAAAATAGTGCTATTATTTAACCTTACTCTATTTAGAAAGCTCGCGTGTGTGTGTGTGTGTGTGTGTGTGTACGCACACGTACCTGTGTTTGAAATCTTTTCTATCACCTGACTGATATAGTATCTCTACTTGTTCCATTCTCTAAAAAAACTCAGTTATATGTAGTTGACTAGATGCATAGCTTGAAGTTCTTACTGATGAATTTAATATTGTCATTAAAATAAAATATAGTTGAACACACCTTGCTGCATTGTTCTTTCATGGGTAGAAGCAGCAAAGACATATTCATGGCTTTTCCAAACTAAAGAAAGTGTTCTCATTTAGAGGCAATTACAGATTTAAGCCATCCCTCCTACAAGTTCTAGGAATAAATCAATGGTGAATGAAGGCTTGAACACGAAAATAGAAAAGGGTCTATATTTTTGTCATTTCTTTGTTCAACTTTTCATAACCGCATTTTCTATTTAAGATTGAATTCATTTGTGTCACTCTTCCACAGAGATCGGTGGATAGAAAACTAACAAAGAAGATAAAAATAAAGCACTGAAAAAGATAACAGAAACCATAATAATAGATTAAAAAAAAAAAACAATGACACTGAGAAGGAGGATATGGGTGGTCAGAAGAGAAAAATGGGATCTGAGAGGGTGGACACCCAATAATATGATTGGTTCTGCATCCAGCAACAAGTACAATCTTGAGTTCCTCACAAAGTGACTCCGAACCAGTTTTTTTCAGTTCTAAAAGAATCGTACTAGCAGTGGTGAATGACACTCCCTGGCCTCAAAATTGATGACTATTTTATTCTAAGAGCATAGGATGAAAGACAAGGATATATGATAACCAAACAGAAAAAGGGAACAAATGAAGTGACAACTTAGCAAAATAATTCAATCCTGGAAAAAATTACGATGAATGAGTAAACTAAGGGAAGATTTTTACCTAGCTCTTTTTACATTTCCTTTCTTGTACTTAATGCTAATCATTTCAATATTATAGTTACTCATTTTTTTCTTTAGTAAAATGGTAGCAACTCTAGGAAAATAATAAAGTCAGAAACAAAATAAACGTAGGAATATCTGTCAATTAAAAAATGACGAGAAGAAAAATTAGTTTGTTTGCCCCCCCCTTAAATTATTAGCTCTGCAAATAAACTATTTGAACATATTCTAAGAGGAAATAAGCAAATCTAAAAAAAAAAAAAAAAAACGATTTCATCCTATAAAGATTTTGTCAGTGATTAGTTCTCTGGAAATCAATGTACCAATTCTTCACTTTTTGAAAGACCTAGGTCTTTTGGCCCAAGTGTGTACCACAATATTATCATTTAGAATAGCTACTCAAATAAGCCTTTTCTCTCCATTGAGAAAATAATTTCAAAATACTTCAAATCTTTTATATCTTTATATCTTTTATGTCTGCTGATAATATCAGTTAATTTAAATGTAGCATGACAGTGACTTTATCTTTATTCCCAAAGTGTTACTGGAATGATGGAGCCATCACTCATAAAGATGACTCATTTAACTTAATAGCAAACCTTTACACACCAGGCATTTGTCTAAGCACTTCATCTATACTGAATCATTTAATCCTCATAACTATATAAAGTATATGCTTTCACCATGCTGATTTATAGATAAGGAAACTGAGGCACAGAGGTTTTATAACTTGCTTAACATCAAAGAAAGCATAAATGAAGGATTAAAATCCATGTGGTCTGGCTCAAGAGATCTTGTTTGTGAAACACTAACACCCTAGTGATCTAAATATGAAAGAAATAAGAAATTGTAGAGAGCAACTTTTTAAATGTGTCAGAAACTGTGGAAAGATCAAAAGGAAGCTTGAGCACCCAGCCTGGCCAGAGACAATATGCAGATGGTCAAGATGAATTTAAGAGGAAAATGGAAGGTAAGTGCTAGTAAGTACCATTATAACAAACCCTTCTATTAAATAACTTGAATATTTTAAGATTAAATTATCTAAAAGAATTCTGTAAACACGAAGAGATTTAATATAGAATGCTTTAGAATATATGGATGATTCTAGCAATGCAGGTATGCCTGCATAATACTAGAACACAAATGAATCATTTTATATATTTATGCATTACCTACTTTAATCCTCCTGACAACCTGAGAATACAAATAGTCTCCTTACCTTCCCCAATCTTGTCACCAGCCCTATATGACAAATCAAAAATCCCAACAAAGCAACAAAAATGGAACTACAAAGAAATGGGGTAATTGGCCAAAGCACACACAGTAATTAGGTGGTGAAACCTAGGCCTTCTCAGCTCCAGATTCAATACAGTGGGCCACCAGGCTGCCTCTCAATTTAAAGCACAGCTCGACCGGTTATCTGTAGGCAAGCTGATCTGACCTCTAGACATCCCTGATCACTGAGGGACAAATGCTGATGGAGGGGAGGCTAGAAAAGAAAGCACGCCTGAATGCATAAATGATTAACCCATCATGCTTGCAGCAAGTCTGTCCCTAATTGTCAACAGTAACCTGACAGATTTAGGAGAGGCCCTTGATTTATCTGAGCATTCTTTGATCCCAAGATCCCCCGGCGAGAGTTTCTATTTGTAGAAGCTCTTCTCAAACAGAAAGATAAATCGGTGGAAACTTTAAAGTGCTGAGAAAAAAATGTTTATATAATAGTAAATGTTAGGGTTTTTTTTCCCATGGCCAATGAAATCAAGACCGCAAAGGCAAACGTGGTCCAGAGGATGAGCTTTATTGCAAGCACCCTTGGGCGAGGTTCCGCGACTCCGGAAAGAGCGTTGAGTCGGGGAAGTCACACCCAGGGAAGGGCAGCGAGGGTGTCCTTGTGTGCACCCTTGGGCGAGGTTCCACGGCTCCGGAGGGGGGAGTCGGGGAAGTCGCACCCAGGGCAGGGAAGCAAGGGTTTTTATTGGGCACCGCTGGGGGTGGGGGAAAGTCTGTCTTGGAGAGTCGTGGCAGGGTTTTATTGGGTACTGCTGGGGGTGAGGAAAGTCGGTAGGACGGGTTTCGGTTTCCCGCCTAGGTTTTGGTTTAAATCTTGGCGGGAAAGTCGGCCCCTTTTCTCGGCCAGCCCAACAGTAAACAAACAATTTTATTATTTAAATGCTTATTCTAGGGTCGCCCGGTTGGCTGAGTCAGTTGAGGGTCCGATTCTTGATTTCAGCTCAGGTCATGATCCCGGGGGTCTTGGGATCAAGCCCCACGTCAGGCTCTGTGCTCAGCAAGGAGTCTGCTTGTCCCTCTCCCTCTGCTTCTCCCTCCCGCTAGTGCGCTCTCTCTCTCTCATAAATAGAATCTTAAAAAAAATTATTATTCTAAACTAACTCAACCAGCATCTTTATAATACATGCCAACAGGAAGGCAAAAGAGATAGAAATGGGAATAAACCTCTTATTTTTGAGACATCTATAGGCTCTTTCCTTTCTGTAGTTATTAAATTTTTTTTAAAAGAATTTCTTCACTTCAAGTCATTTCGGAGGAAACCCCTTTTATTCGGTCATTCCTGGTCTTCCAAAACCGGGCCCTGTGGCCTTTAAGTATTGGGTTCTGGTATCCTACCAAACCATTGTAATCTGCAAAGATTAATTTTGCACCAAAGATTATGGAAAAGTGGATACTCAGCAGCAACTAGAGAAATAGTCTTCTCTTTGAAAAGAGTTGAAGCCAAGTCCCCAGACTGTATTTGGACTAACTTGAGTGCTTTATTCATAACGTTGGCTTTCAAATTCCACAAAGGCTGCTTTTGTTTTCAGATCTTCAGGGAATCTTGTAATTCCCAGTGTCAAGGGCACAGCAGAATCTGTGATCTGCACGCTACTCAGCTCATCAGCATTAATTATTGCTCTGTCAAGCTTGTAAACGAATGTAATCAGAAGCCTTATGCAGAGGTCCCAGGGAGGATGCCACCTTTTGCTCTGCCTGCTCATTCCCTGTCTCCTTTCTCTCTCCCATTAACTGTTGGCTGTCCACGCTTTGATTTCTCCTCTTATTTTTCACTTTCTCCCCGGGTGGGCACATCTGCCTTCCCAGCTTCAGCCAAAATTTCTATTATGAAGACTTCTAATTATACCTTTCGGCCTCAGCCTTTTTCAGAAGTTCCACACCTGTATTTTTGACTGCCTACTAAATGCAACCCAAACCACCAATTCCAAAATGGGCTCATGCTACTCCTCTACCTTCGAACCCATACTTGTTTTTCCCTGGGCGCTCCCACCCTGAGCTGAGGTCCCCACCCGCTGCAGAGCCAATGCTGTAGAAAAAGAAAATGTCAAGTTCATCTCGGTCTCCTTTCTCTCTTTTACTTCTGCATTGTCTCACTACAACTAGTCAGCCTTTAGATCACCTCCATACCACCTTAGGACCTTCTCTAGAACTGTTCGTACCTCAGAACTGTTGCCCACTCTTGGTTTCTCCTTGTTGCTCCGCTGGATGATTCTCAGCCCCCATCAGTCTGACTGGAGGCTCTTAAGCAAGCTTATCTCCCTCCCACCCAGCAGTGCTATCTCTCTAAACATCACTTTGCTCCTGTTTTCTAAGGTTTTGTTTTGGGTTTTTTTTGTGTGTGATGAATGTACTTACTTTCCTCATGGCAAAATACACTTTGCAAAGTTTGATGAAATAGATAAAAGTCAGCTTTGATTTATTTTACTCTTGACAAGTTAGTTGCTTTTTAAAACCTAACTTTGCTTCATGCTCCCCTCAATTTAAATGAAACTCATTAGCCTGTTGTTCAAGACAAAAGGCCATTATCCATATCCCAGGTATCATCTTCTACCATTCTTTCCATAAGCATTATAATTTGGACACACTACTGGTGCTTTTAACAGTTCCTGGCACATAGTGAGCATTGAATGAATGTTTGTTGAATGAGTGAACCAGTTGCTCACCGTAGCCCATGCTTGTAAGTCCCTTTATATGCTCCCTGTTTACCTTTCTACATGCTACTCTCTACTTGGAAAGCTCTTTCCATTCTTCTGGACCTGGCTAATAATTATTACCCTTTCTGCAAAATCTAGCTGATATTTGACCCTTTGACTTACTTACTAACTCAACAAGTGTTTATTAAGCACATACGAGGAATCTGGCATATAGGATACAAGAACCAGACTAATGTGGAAAACACATAATAAAGCAATCGCATACTTCCTGTAGCCTTTCCTACATGGACATGATGTAGTTGCCCCCTCCTGTCTATCTCCACAGAACCTGGTACATAAAGAACATTTTTTTTATAGCACTCAGAACTATTAACTTCTGAAAACCTTTCTCCATATTACAGTCTATCTACTTCAGGACTACATTCCACTACACGGTACTCCCCCTGGTATCTCCCTAATGAGCAAAGAGTAAGCCACCCATAAATGTATTTACAGACAATCTTGACTGATGATGGTTCAACATACAATTTTATGACTTTGGGATGGTGCAAATGTGACATACATTCAGAAGTTCAAGTTTTTAATTTTGATCTTTTCCCAGTTTAGCAATATATGTGGTATATTTTGTGATTCTGGGCAGCGATAGTGAACCACAGCTCTCAGGCACGTGATCACGAGGGGAAACTGACCCATTTACAACCATTCTATACCCACAGCCATTCTCTTTCTCACTTTCAGGATTCAGTAAGTTACATGATATATCAACACTATCATCAGCTAGGCTTTGTGTTACATGACTTTGCCCAAGTGCAGGCTAATGGAAATGTTAGGCTAGGCTAAGTTATGATGTTCGGCAGGCTAGGTGTATTTAAATGCACTTTTGACTCAGGATTACAATGGGTTTACTGGGACATCACCCCACCAGAAAGAAAAGGAAATCTGCATGTAATTATCTTGAGGGTACAATATAGAATGAGCCTGTTTGCGATCAGATCGCCAATTTGAAATTCAGACTATCTGACCTATGCAAAATTAAGATCTGGAGCTGATCAATTAACTTTCCTGGCCTCATTAGCATCTTCGTAAATCAGGTGGGACAACACCTACTTCGTGAAGTTCTTCAAAGTATCAAGTGATGAAAAAAGATCGACTATGAATACTTGTCCACTGTTTGCCTGATTTACAAATAAAGCAATATATATTGGTAATGAAAGTTCAATAGATGGGATAAGTAGAAGAATGTAGACAAGAATGAACAACTGAGTTAAGTCAGTATTTCCTAGATTGAGAAACTCTGAGGACAGCAGCAGAAAAAGATATACGGAACAGGTAAACTCCTGTTTTAGTTAAACTGTGAGAGAAATTCAATAGTTTCTTCCCTAAAAGGAGCAAGAAGGCATTATTTGTGTTTATATGATACTGTATATTTATATGATTTTGTTAAAGTTTACTACAAAAAAGTTATATTTCAAAGTATAATTTTAGTTATTTTAAACAAATCTGTTGAAGTCTTGCTTTTAAAAACACTGAAAGATGTAGATGGCTGGCCTACAGAAAGCACAAAAATCAATATTCTGGGGCTCTGGAAGCACAAAACCAGATAGAAACCTCCCTACCCCCCCTCCCAATGGTCTGCTTCAAAACTGCTCATTTCTGTTTTCACATTTACTCTGCTGGTCTCTTGATTCCTCTCGGATTCCTTTTGCAGATATTTACCTGATGACTGATGGAGCATACAGGAAGAAGGCCTTCATCAGGTCAGGACTCCAGGACTGAAAGTTTTGCAAGCATTTTTTCTTTTTATAGACTGAGCAGATGCCTGAGATCAGAGAACACTGCTCTCTAGTATAGTCTTTTGTGTTTGCTTTAATACAAGATGAACTCCTTTTCACATATGAACTCTGCGAAGGTTGACGGACATCAAACTCTTCAATATTCCCCAAACATATTTTTACCACCAGGTAACTTTACAGGACAGAGTTCAGCTTCCATCGATTACCTGCAATTCTCATGGTTCTTATTTGCTAGGCCTCTTTGTTTCCTAGCATCCTTTTAAAGTTACCTTCCTGTCCTCTTGACCTGATAAAGCTAAGAATGATTAGCAAATTTCCCAAAGCAAGCTGTTTGTTGAAGCACAGAGCAATCTTATAAAATCCTACAAAATTTTAGTGCAAAACCATGATGAGGAATCAGAAGAAACTGTAAGAAAACTACCCCAAAATAAATAGGATAGAAAATTAGACACTTTCGAATGGCTATTAGTAAGTTACAAGATACCATGCTTAACATTTTATAAATGTGCCCTTATTTAATTCTTCCATGCAATACCTTGGGGGAAATTGTGAGGAAGGCTAAGCTTAATTTGCTCATGATCAAATATGCTAAGATGCTGATACAGGGTTTGAACCTGAAATATATACTTTTTCCACAATATTTTGCTACCCACAGAGTGTACTATTGTTGAGCTCTATGAGCTCCATGAATTTATAAACAAAATAAATTGGAATTTTCATTTTAAAGAGAAGGTTTAAAATGTGAAGTTTTTTCTATTTTAAAAATTGAATCATGCACTAGTGAGTCAATTTACAATTTTCCTTGGTTCATGATTTTATAAATAAACATGGCATTGCTTTTGGCAGTGTGTCAGTCTGACTTGTTTTCACAGCAGAAACTGAATGAAGTCATGGAACAGCTTTTCTGGCCAGGTCATAATAATATAATTTACAGCATATTAGCCTTTTCATATCATATTGATTTTTCATGCTGAAGGGCTTCCAAAACCACAATAGAAGCTAATTCTGTGCTAAGGAACAACGATATCAAATTAAAAGTTAAAGCATGTGCCAATTCAAATATCGAGTTGATATTACAAAATAAACATTTGCCGCTTCTTACAAACATTGGATTCACCCATGACTAGAGTCACACACAATGAAAGAATTAAAAAACAAAGATGAAAACCAAAAGTAATCACTTGCTAGGCCCAAAAATAAGGGCCTTCACCAAACACTGAGCTTGAAGGTTATCAGTAGGAGAAAAAAAGAATCACCTGAAATAATTCAAAAAGAAATGATTATATGAAATGATGGAAGGGAAAATGGAAGCCAAGATCCAGGAAATATTTACAAATTATCTGTCCTTTAGACTATGAAAAACTTTCTTCACAGAATGATTTCAATGCTGAGTCTCATGTAAGGATCTTTGTTCATCACTTTTTAAAAATTTTTTTATAAGGATTTATTTATTTATTTATTTATTTATTTGTGAGAGAGAGAGTGCATGAGGGAGGAGGGACACAATATAAGTTTATAACATTTTCATCCTACCCAAAATATTCCCCCCTGAATATTAGCAGTTCTTCCTAATGCTTTCCCACAGCCATAAAACCCACTCTGTCTCCATAGATTCCCCCATTCTGGATGTTATATATAAACAAAATCATATAAGATATTATCTTATATGATATATGGTCTGTTTCACTAAGTATCCTTGTGGTAGCACAAATAAGTACTGCGTTTTTATCACCATTATATGGATAGAAAGTATTATTCAATAATTGGTGGGTGTATCAGTCAGAGTATAACCAAAGAAACAGGACCAGTAGGGATAGAGGAATCGGTTTATGCTAAGCAAATTCAAAATTCATAGGCTAGGTCATCAGGAAGGATGTTTACACACAACTGAACTTCCTGTCTGTAAGCGAATTTCTCCCTCAGGGAAGCTTCATTTCTAGTCTTAAAGCCTTTCAAGGGATTGAATCAGGCCTACCCCGCTTATCCAAGTTAACCTCTTAAAGCCAACTGATCATGGACTTACCTACCAAAAACCTTCACAGCAATATTTTTACATCAGTGTTTGAGTAACTGAGGAACGATAGTCTAGTCAAGCTGATGTATCAAGAACACCATCACAATGGATTTGAGGTTTTCCACTTTGTATCGATTATCAATAATTTTGCTAAGAACATTCCTGTTGGAATTTATCAAGAGCATATGTTTTCATTTCTCTTGAATATAAAAATAGGAGTGGAATTGTTGGGTCATAGGGAAACCATGACATTCTGCTGGGTGACAATGAGGAGCTGCCAAACTCTTCAAAGTGGCTGTTGTATTTTAAACATCCACCAACACGGTATAAAGGTTCCAATTTCTCCACATCCTCAACAACATTCTTTTTGATTATAGCAGCCTGAAGGGTGTGAAAGGTATCTCACGATGGTTTGGTTTGCACTTACCTAATAGTTAATGGGGCTGAGCATCTTTTTTATGTGTCCATTTGTGTATCTTGTTTGGAGAAATCTCTCATCAAATCTGTGTCCCGTTTTTAACTGAGTTGTTTAATTATTAAGTTGAAAGAGTTCTTTATTTCGGACACTGGACCCACCCTTATCAAATATAAAAAAAAAAAAAAACCTTTCTCCCATACTGTGAGTTATCTTTGAACTATCTTGATGGTATCATATGCAGTGGAATTTTTTTTTTAATTTTTATAGTCCAATTTATCCACTGTTTCATTTTTCTCTTTTGCTTCTGGTACCATATCTAAGAAACCATTGCCTTTTGAAGATCAAAGATTTAATAGTATTTTTTTTCCTTTTAAGAATGTTATAGTTCTCTCCCTTACTTTTAGGTCTATGATACATTTTGAGATAGTTTAAAAAGTATTCTTTTAATATTTTTCTATAACATGAAGGGATCCATCTTTGCTCTTTTCTGTGTGTATATCCAGTTATAACATCATTGATTGTTGAAAAGGCTGCTCTTTCTCCATTGACTTGTAAATTGAAAACAAATTGACTGTAAATGTTAGAATTGAAAGTCCTGAAATTAACCCTACCTCCAGTGATCTATACATATCTACCTATATGCCAGTATCACATCGTCTTCATAATGATAGCTGTATAGTACATATGAAATCAGGAAGTTTGAGTCCTCCAAATATTTTTTAAGGTTGTTTTTGGTGATTCTTGGTCCCTTGAAGCTTTATAGGAGTGTTAGGATCAGCTTGTCAATTTCTGCAAAAAATCAAGGTAAGAACTGAATAGGGATAATCTTGAATTTGTTAAAAAAAAAAAACTTAAGGAATATTGTCATCTTAACATCTGGTCTCCTACAAACCATGAGAGACTCTTAACTCTGGGAAACAAACTGAGTGTTGTGGAAGGGGAGGTGGGTGAGGAGATGGGGCAACTGAGTGATAGGCATTAAGAAGGGCACGTGATGTGATGAGCACTGGGTGGTATACACAACTGATGAACTGTTAAACAATACATCTCAAATGATGTACTATGAATTGGCTAATGGAATTTGAAAAAAAAAAATTGGCCTCCTAGGCTATGAACATGATTTTTCTTTCAACTTTTGTCTTTAATATCTTTCACCAGTTTTATCGTTTAATGTACAAATCCCATACTTTTATTCCTATTTTTGATGCTATTATAAGTGGAATTTTATTTTTGAAGTAGTGTCTCGTGTCTATTTTATAGTGTCTAGAAATATAATGGACTTTGTATGTTGATCTTGTATTCTGCAACATTGCTAATATTGGTTTTTCTAACTTCTTTTGTAGAATTTTTTGTAGGATTTCCATATGTAAGAATGTCATCTGCAAATAGAGATTTTAATTTTTTTTAATTCCAAGATCATTTTAATTATTTTCCAATCTGGTTGTTTTGTATTGCTTTTGCTTGCCTCTTTAATCAAACTAGAACTCTCAAGTACAATGTTAAATAGAAGTGGCAAGAGAACATGCTTGTTTATGATCTTACAGAAAAAACTTTCTGCTATCTGTCCTTCACCAGTAAGGTTTTTTGTGGATGTTCTTTAGAATGAAGGAGGAATATTGGGGGTATGCAGGTTGGTGAGTGTTTTTTGTTTGTTTGGGTTTGGTTTGGTTTTTGTTTTTAAGCAGTGGTAGGGGTGGGAAGAATTTATAAAGCATTGGTACTAATTCTTTTTTCTAAAGATTTGGTAGTATTTGCCAGTGAAGCTATCAGGGTCTGGGCCTGGGATTTTCTTTGTGGCAAGTGTTTAAATCACTAACCCAGTCTCTACTTGTTATAGGTCTATTCAAATTTTTTATTTCTTCTTGAGTCTATTTCAGTGGTTTGTGTTTGAGTTTGTCCATTTCATCTAAATTAATCTGATTTGGCATACAGTTTTTCATGGTATTCCCATGTACCCTTTTCCTTTAAGTTGATAGTGATGCTACCTCTTATTCTTGACATTGGTAATTTGAGACTTTTCTTTTTTTGGTCAGTCTACTTAACAGTTTAACCACTTTTGTTGATCTTTCTTAAGAATCATCATTTCCTACCGTTTTTTCTATTCTAGATATTTTCGTTCTAATTTTATTTTTTCCTTCCTTCTGTTTGCTATGGATATAACGGATTTTCCCACTATCTCAAGGTGAGAGCTTAGACTACTGATTTGAGATCTTAATACCAGTGTGTACAGCTATAAAGATCTTTTGGAGGACTACTTTACCAGCATGCTGTATTGTCATTGTCATTCATCACAAGATATTCTCTAATTTCCTTCTGATTTTTCTTTGACCCTTCTGTTATTTAGAGGAGTATCTTATTTAACTTTCACTTATTTGTGAGTTTCCCAGTTCTCCATTTGACTTTTAATTTAATTCCATTGTGAGCAGAGAAAATGATCATGATATGACATCATGATCATGATGTCAACCCAAGTTAATCTGTTGAGGCTTGTTTTATGGCATTACATAGTCTATCCTAGAGAATCTTCCATCTGCAGTTAAAGCACTTGGCTAGTGTTGGATGAAGTTTTCTATAGAGGTTTGTCTTACGTAGTTGGTTTATAATGTTCAACAATTCCATTTCCTTGTTGAGCTTCTGCCTAGTTGTCCTATCCATTATTGATAGTGGGTGTTATGGGCTAAAATACGTCCCTTCAAAATTCATGTGACTATTTGGAGAGAGGCGTTCTGAAGAGCTAATTTAAAATGTGACCACTGGGTGGATCCTAATCCAATTTGACTGGTGTCCTTTTAAGAAGAGGAAGAGACACAAGAGGAAAGACCACGTGAGAACACCCTGACTAGGCTGCCATCTGTAGGCCAACAAGAAGCCTCAGCAGAAACCAACCCTGCTGACACCCTGATCTTGGACTTTTAGCCTCCCCAGCTGTGAGAAAGTAAGCCGTTGTTTGAGTTGCCAGTTCTGTGGTATTGTGTTGTGGTAGCCCCAGCAAACAATGGGGTATTGATGTCTGTCATACTGCTATTGTTATTGAAAGGTCTAGTCCTTCAATTCTGCCAATTTTTGCTTAGGATATTTTGGGCTTTTAAGTATAAAATTATGTATTTGTCTTCTTGATGGATATTTCTAATGATAAAATTTCAATCCTTTATATCTAGTTACAGTTCTGAAATTTTAAAATCTATTTTTCCTGACATAGTATGGCCACGTACTACATAGGAGGGCTATAGTATTACCTTTCATGTTGCTGTTTGCATGATCAATCTTCATCCTTTTACTCTCAACCTACCGTTATCTTTAAAATGTGTCTCCTGTATGGTGACTAGCATAATATAATTTAAAAAATTTTGAAAAAATAAAATAAAATCTGTCTCCTGTAGATAGCATATAGTTGGATCTTTATCCATATAATTTGACAACCTCAACCTTGTGACTGGATTGTTTAATCTGTTCATACTTAAAGTTATTGATATGGTTGGATTTGCATCTGTCTTTTTTTTTTTCCCCTATCTGGTTCATGTCTGTCTGGGGCACCTTTGCTTTCCTCACCATCTTTTATTTTGTAGTTTAACATTTTAATTTATTTAATATGTTTTAAGTTACATATAATTTTAATTATTTTCTTCATGATTTCTCTAAGGTTTATTATGTATACATGTATGTATGAACATGCACATATGTGCATGTATGTACTTCAGATTTACACTAACGTAATTTGAGTGAAACAAAATTTACTTATATAGCTCCACCCCTTCCTCCCATTTGGGGCTATTATATAGGTTACCTCTTTGAATAGTGTTATATTACATTATACGCTCTTAGGTCTTAAAAGGAGCTGAGATTATAAATAATACATGCTCTAGTTTCTTGAGTTTTAAACCTTTTTATTTATCCTTTCTGGTTCTCCACTTCTTCCTGCAGATTGAGTTGCTTTCTCATGTCATTTTCTTACTCCAGTTCAGTAACACTTAGGGATATCACATTTCTATGTGCTAAGCCAAACAATATTTGTTGTATATAATTTTAGTATATACTGAAACATTTTATGCAGTTACTCTCTAAATCAGTGAGAAAGGGAAGACATAAGCAATTATACTTTCATAGATTAATCATTTTGTTTTTTCATGGAGATTTAGATTACTGTCCAGTGCCATTTGCTTTCAGCTCAAATACTTTAGTATTTCTTATGTGGCAGGGTTTCTAGCAACAAATTATTTCAGCTTTTGCTCATCCAGGAAGGTCTTTATTTTGACTTTATATTTGAAAGATAATTTTGCTGGATATAAAATGCTTGGTTAAAGGTATTTTTGTTTTATCTTTATACTTAACAAAACCTTGAATATGTCATCCCTCTGCTTTCTGACCTCTGGTTTCTGATGAGAAGTCAGCCATTAATCCTATTGGGATTCACTGAGGCGTTATTCTTTTGCTGCTTTTAAGATTTTCTCTTTGTCTTTGTTTTTCAACATTTACTACACTATATCTGTGTTTGGATCTCTTTGTGCCTATCCTTAAAATTTGATGACATTCTTGTATGTATACATTAATTTTTTTAATCAAATTTGGAAATATTCATCTATTTCTTTGAATACTTTTGTCTTCCTTCTACTTCTTTGTGGCATTTCCAGTAGGCATATGTTGGTGCACTTAATGTTGTCTCACATTTCTGAGGTTCATTTTCCTCCATTATTATTTTTTTTCTTTTTTTCTGATTGTATAACCCCTATTGATCAGTCTCCAAGTTTTTTGTCTTTCTTATGCCAGCACAAAGGCACTGATGAGTGCCCCGTAGGGAATTTTTTTTTTAAATTTCACTTGAGTTTTTCAATTTTACTGTTGTTAACTTCAGAATTGTTGTATTAATTTTCTTTATATAGTTTACCTCTATTGACATCCTCTATTTGATGAGACATTATACCTTCATATAATTGTATATTTTCTCCTTTACTTTGAATATATTTATAAGGGCTGCTTTGAAGTCTTTCTTTTAAGTCCAATATCCAGGCCCCTTCAAAAGTAATTTCTACTGTTGAAAACTAGACATTTTTAGCTAATATATTGTAGCAGCTTTGGATACTGGTTATCTCTCACTCCTGAAGAGCTGATGTTGCTGTTCACCTGGTTGGTTGATTCAGGACTTGGCAGAACTGACTCTGAAGTCTATAGATCTCTGGCAACATGCAATTTCTGATGTCCCCTAAGATTTTTTTTTTAAGTGATCCCAATCTGGAGCTCGAACTCATGACCTGGAGAGCAAGAGTCACATGTTCTCCTGACTGAGCTAGCCAGGTACCCCTAAGATATTTTTCTTGTTTTTATCTTTTACCCTGGATACTTATGGTTTGCCCCCAAATCAGCAATGATCCTCTTATTGGCTTAAGATTTTCTTAATTCCAGGGCACCTAGGTGGCTGTTGGTTGGGTGTGTGGCTCTTGATTTCGGCTCGGGTCATGATCTCAGGGTCCCGGGACTGAGCCAGGCATTAGGCTCCACTCTCAGCTAGGAGTCTGCTTAAGGATTCTCTCCCTCTCCCTCTGCCCCACTCACATGCTCACTCTCTACATAAATAAATAAATCTTAAAAAAAAGAAAAAAAAGATTTGCTCAGTCCCTTTTAGCAATCCAAGTTTTACCCATTACTACTGAATGTGTGTGTGGCTTAGAGGCTGTATCACAGTTCACAGAGTTTACAATTCCAGCTGCATTCAGACAGGGACCAGTAGTTTGACCTTGTCTCTTATCACTCCTCTCTTACAGGCATGCAGTCTTCCAGTGCCTAGGGTTGCATAAGATTATATTTTTAAGCATGGCTTTAGTAGGACTTGCTTCTGGATCAGAGTAAATTACAGTTCAGTTAGTAGTTGGGCAGACATTGTGTTTAAGCCCTTGTGCCAGTAAGTCTTCTGCTCTGCTGATGGCTATGTGTAGGACTTTGGAAATGCGTTTCAAGTCTGTCCTAGGTCCTATTCTGCTCCTTGAGTGGGTGAAGCCTAGCATATATGCACAGCCTTTCCAATCCCCAGGGTTGACAGCGACCCCAGAAGGACTCTTCTTGGCTCTTTTCCTGGTTCTACGTTAAACCTCTGAGTGTTCTGCCATTTTGCTTTTAGCTACTTGTATCACGGAGCTGTAAATGCACTCTCTTAACTGGTGTCCACTAAGATCGCTAGTATTTTCTTCCTCATCCTTTGGTATGGAATTTTACACAGTCTGTTTTAAATAAAAATCATTTCCCTTAGGCAGAAGTGAAGAACTCATTAAGACTTGCTTCTCTGGGGGTGCCTGGGTGGCACAGCGGTTAAGCGTCTGCCTTCGGCTCAGGGCGTGATCCCGGCATTGTGGGATCGAGCCCCACATCAGGCTCTTCCGCTATGAGCCTGCTTCTTCCTCTCCCACTCCCCCTGCTTGTGTTCCCTCTCTCGCTGGCTGTCTCTATCTCTGTCAAATAAATAAAATCTTAAAAAAAAAAAAAAGACTTGCTTCTCTGGCTTGCCCCTTCTTGTGGGCAGGAACTTTTCCATCACTGCACAAGAAGTGGAGGCAGAAACACTGTACACTTCTCCCAGAGGGACACTCTGGCTTGAAAAGTAGGTGCTGGGAGAGGAAAAGTTCTTCTTTGACTTAGTCCTTTAGATATAGAACCTCTTTACCCAGAAGGCCAAGACCAAGCATTCTCAGCCTCCCAGCCTGGAATGGGGTTTTTGCTGTATATATTGGGTAGGCTGGAGGAAGGTATCCCTAAGCATCTATACCCTATTTTCCTGGCATAGAGATTCTGCCTCGTGGGCCTAGAGGGGATGAGAAATACTTGTGGCCTGCCCCTCCAGCCTGGACTGGAAGCTGGCGGGGAGAAAGAGTCCCTGTCTCATTAAAGCAGCTACCCAGTTAAAACTCCCAGAGTAGTTTCAGTAAGACAGAGTGGGGAATAGGAAAGCAGTCATATCTGAAGTGCTGCAGACTCTCACTGCTCCTACCAAGATTTAGTTTTCTTGAATGGATATTTCCCCACTTCCAGGATGCTGTTAGAACAATTTCTGAAAATTGAAATGATTTTTAAAATAATTTTCTCCAATTAATTGATTGTGGGCATAAGGACTCACTGTACTCTTTCATAACAAAAAGCTAAATAGTGATCCTACCTAATAGTGAGATTCTAATATAGAAGAGTAATTTTTTAAAAATCTCTATAAATTACTTACAATTAGATGTGTAATTTAGAACAAAAAATACATGTCTATTCAATATTAAGTATAATTGGCATCTATGATAGGCCTGGAACCATTAAATGTTGGTTGTTACAAAGATGAATAAAACCCTGACTTTCAGGAGACCTACAATCTAAAAGATCTAAGAGAAAATGGATGTATACATGTCTTCAAGCATATACAAATGATATATATGCAAGTATGTATGTATGTATATATGCATATATACGTATATACACAAGTATGTGAATAATTTAAAATGTTGAAAATTCCAACAAACTCAAATGTAACTTAGCTTTCCACTTTTCTTTCTATGGCTAGTTTACCTGGCTCTTTTATTCAATCACATTTGTTATGTGAGTTGGAATTTAATTACATCCTTGCTCTTCCCTTCCAAGTTTTGAACCAACTGAGATCAAAACACAAAATCAGATGGAGAGGGCAAAAAATGGTAGTTTTATTACTGATACAACTGCTTAGCAGGTACAAATTAGGTATTTGGCCTCAGGCTTTCTGATATTTTCACTGATTTAAACTTTGCCACTTGGAGCTGTGGGCAAGCCCACGCCCACTTTGCACCGGGGTGGAAGCTGACATGCATACACCACACAAAGGAGCAAAAAGGAAAGAAATGTACAGGCTTAGCAGAAAGTCTGGTCCAAAAGAGGAAGCCTAGAAGCATCTGAGCCACGTGTCTTGTTCTTTCTCCCGATCTCGGCAAACAAGTGGACTGGATGGACTCTTTGCAGGTTCAAATCTGTATTAGTGCATGCATGTCAGAGTGGTAATGGTCCAGAATGAACAATGCCTTCAAGAAGCATACAATCTAGTGAGCACCATTTCTCTAGCAACTGTATGTTTCATTGTGATTTAGTGACTGCCATCCATATTCCTCTATCTGGCTTGAGTACTCTTCATGTTAGCACATAGTAAAAAAATAACTGATAAAAATTATAAAGTTCTTTAAAATTGCCCTCCTGGGATACAGAGATGAAGATCCCTCAATGAACAAAAAGAAGCAGTCTCCTGTGAATAGGATTTTCTACAGAGGTCCTTCCAACCTGCTGTGTAACATCCAATGCAAAGTCCTCTTCCCTTTTTTCGTATGCCTTCTAGGCCACTTCCCATTTTATTTAAAAATAAAGCCACTTGCCGCTGTCCTAGTGGCCAGACTATGCCCTTGCTGATCTACCCACTTGCTCGGTAGATGTTTAGAGTTTAACCATCTGATTTATAGCATCATGAGTGAGGTTATGAGTCAATCAACCACCTCTTAGTATTTTATAGGTACCTAGTATTCTGTCTACATCTAAATTAGTTCACAAGCTCTTTGGGGCAAGCACCTTGTCTATACTGCTTTATGCTTTGCTAAGCTCCATGCACACTTACCACACACTATAAATATTCTCACAGAATATTTATGACAAGTCTCACATGGCAAGCAATTTCACCAGGGTCACTTTTCCCCGGTAGATTTAAAGCTACATAAATTACAGTAGATACCTACTTTGAAATATTTGATCTAGAAAAACCCAAGTTCCAAAGCAACTTTCAGATCCCCATTTTTCTGGCTTGCCAAAGGGAAAAAAGTCTCAGAAATTATTTAGTGCCATTTCAAAGTCTATGGATGTTAAAGAGCACCATCGTAAGAGTAAAATTACTGATTTAAATCTGGATTTGAGGCTGATTTGTCTGAGTTTCAATCTCACCCAAACCACTTTCTATTTGACCTTGGACCTCTCTAAATCCGGGTTTCTTGGCTTTTTTTTTTTTTTTTAAGATTTTATACATTTATTTTGGAGAGAGTGATCAAGCAGGCAACCAGGGGGGTGGGGGGCAGGGAGCAGAGGGAAAGGGACAAGCAGACTCTGCACTGAGCATGCAGCCTGATGCTGGGCTCAGTGCAGGGCTTGATCTTATGGCCCTGAGATCATGACCTGAGCTGAAATCAAGGGTCAGACACTTAACCGACTGAGCTACCTGCCAGGAATGGCGAGCAATCCCTATACAGATGAATGAAAGATTATTACAAACTCTGTTGTGAAAAGAGAGGAGAAGGCAAGGAGGTCAATGCTCAGAGACAAAGATCCTTTGCTCTTCTTTGCTCCTGCTTTTATGGTTCTTCAGGATAATCGCAAATCCTTATCACTGTTTCTCAAGCACTTGATGTGTGACAAGAGGTCTTACTGGAACTAGGAGGATCTGTTTACCTAAAAGATACAATATGCTAATTTGCATGTTCTACGAGTTCTGCTAAACATAGCCTAAGGGACAATGCCTACATCTCTTAGATCACAGGGTGGCTGTTTGGGCTCGAAAGTTTTGAGAAGGCAATTCCCCGAGGCATTCCAACGGCAGAGTGGTCCCACAGGCCTCAGCATTCCAAAGGCCTATGCCTTCTCTGAGACCTTCCCTGTGCCCAGCGGCCTCGGTGTTACATTCTAGCAAGCCAGATATTGTGGCTGATTTCATGTTCTGCATTAACCCCAACAGCTACCCAGGCGCCCCTGGGTTTCCTCACTTGTAAAATGGGCATTATAATAATTATACCTACCTCTTGGTGTGGAACAGGAGGGGGGCGGTTTGTGAAGATTAAATAAAACCTGACGCTTGGCTTATGCTCAGTACTTACTAGCTGATAGACATTGTGGTAGTAGAAATTGTAATAGAAGTAATGGTAATGGTAACTGAATATCCATGCAAATGGACTGGAGAAACTATAAAAGGCACTGTAAGTAATTCTTGGTGGGTAAAGGACATCTGGGAATCCCAAAGTCCAACTGATCTCATAAGAACATGGACTCTTGAAGCTGAGTTAAAATATGACTGTAGTTTTACCAAAATCTACATAATTATGTATTTCCAGTTTAAAGAAAGCTTGTGTTGACAGAATTAGTTTCTAAGAGGTCTAGACAAATGAAAATCCATAAGTGACCAATTACTAATGTGTCTTTTGAATTGATTAGACTATATCCCGACATGTGGGCAAAAGTATTTACAGCAGTTTGGCAGGTGTCCCCTTACCCCCATGAGACAGATCTATCAAGCTGTAACTAAGCTACTTCTCAAATCATCCAGCTATCTCCCTTTGCTGCAAAGCCATGCTCCTCAAGTACACTTGGGATGAAAGTTTGGCAGCCAATAACCATTTCCTTTCAAGGACAGACTATTTGGCTCTTTTACAGTTCTAATTAACAAGGTGGCAATTTAGTTTATACATCAGTCTTTTGTGCATTTAGTAATAAGTTTCAGAGATATTCATAAATTCAAAGGGTCCTACTACAACAGGATTTCAGAAACTAAGATGTTTGAAACCAGGCCCTGGGCTGTCGTGATGATATAAAATATGACCACATCAATGATTTCCTGTCTGGCCAGCCACTGACCTCAATAGATGGCACTTCTCAACTTTTTCACTGTAACAAAATCTAAAAATAGGAAGATTAAAAAAAAAATCAACTTAATCCCAGCCTCCTTCAAGATAAAAATGTGGATTGTAGATTCAGGATTTTATTTTATTTTTATTTTTTTCGAAGATTTTATTTATTTATTTGAGAGAGAGAGAAAGAGAGAGAGAGAGGGAGGGAGTGCACAAGCAGGGGTGGGGGGGAAGGCAGAGGGAGAAGCAGACTCCCCAGGGAGCAGGGAGGCTATGTGGGGCTCATCCCAGGATCCTGGCATCATGACCTGCGAGCTGAAGGCAGACATTTAACCGACTGAGCCACCCAGGCAGCAGCCCCTGATCCAGGATTTTAGACTCTAGTTCAGTACATAATTATAATCTAATTTTTATACTTGGAGCAAAAATACATCTCAGTGATAGATTATATCCCTGACACAGGGGAAAACAAAAGGGAAATGTAAAAGAAAAACATTAAATAGACTAAAAATAGACCTTATGTTGATATTTGCAGCTTTCATTTTAAATATTAATTGGGGGAAAAAAAGAGGAGATAAACTTCCTATTGAAATTAATAGTCTAAATAAATGCTTAGGTAGAGACTGACACTTTAGTTTTTCCTTCTGTGAAATATTTCCTGCTTTGTTTGGACCCAGCTTTCTCTTTACAAATTACTTGAAATAAAGAGTGCTTCTAATTTATTCAAATTAAAAGAATTTGGTGCTTTCTTTCCAGCAAGAGTACCCTCATTATGGGTAAATATTATGTGCTCTCAAACATCACACCAGTGGGTTAATACAAGAACATCCATTAATTTACATAATTTACATAGTGGTAGCCTTATAATTCTAGGATCATGTTTCATTTCCAAGCTACATGAATGACTCCAATTTCCTACTTGAAAAAAAAACACTCTATAGGTTACCTGAAGATTCAATTTCTTGCAAAATGTATATAGCTCTAGAATTTATAGTGATGACCTGCTTCGCAACTAAAGGTAGCATTTCTGGGAAATTATCTTCACAGTTTAACATTTCAGGAAATTTCTTCCCTTATGTTTAGTTAACACCAAATAGGAGGTCTTAATTTTTTTAAAAGAGTTTGCATAGAATTTAAATGTGAATATTCACTAACTTTGCTTTTCCTATTTAATCTAGAAAGGGTAAACAGCAAGCATAAAATTTTTGATGAGTATATATTCACGAAGTTATTTCCCCTAAGCAGTTCTCCAAAGACACTATTGTGACCAATTAATTTTGAATGAGACTGAATTAAAATTATGTTAGGTAGAATTATGCAAGGTACAGTGTTAGAAGGGGCTTATGATTTTATTTCATATTTCTTTTGGCCACAGAACGCCTAGATGCTATGGAATCAGAAATCAAACTTAGTTTTATTCTCGTAATAGGTTTCTGCACAAACTATGCTCTTACAGGTCACTGTCCAGCATTTGTGTGTGTGTGTGTGTGTGTGTGTGTGTTTGCATGTATACACATAAAGAGGGTGAAGACAGGGTGAAGAGTTCTTGACATGTATAGTAACTACAGACATTGGGAAAGACACAAAAGAAAAATAAACCATTTAAAAACATGGTTTATATAAATGCAATGTTCTATTTTACGTTTAATGCTTCCATTTCTGTGTAATTTCCATACAGAAAATGATTGGACATAATATACATGTGTCAGCTCGGTTTCTATAAATTTCATTTGATTATACTATCAATCTGTTCATATGGTCATGTATAGACCATTTTTTGTAGGTTACTGCCCTTGTAGGAAAGCCATCTGCTCTCAAGTTTTTAAAAACAGGAAACAATAGTTTTATGGTCAGGAAAAAGGTATTCTATAAAGGAAAAGAGAAATACAGAAAACAGTAAAATTCTAACACAAATGAGGATGGTAGTTCCATCTTAGTAGTCTAAGTAAAACCAAATTTATCCTTTTAAAAGTCTGATTTCAACAAGTATGGTCCTAGCTAATCTATGAGAAATTATACAATGGTTATGATATCAATAAAAACTTGAGCAGCTGCCCAAAAAAAACCTTGATGCTCATTTTTCTCAAATGGATTTTTTTTGATAGAACTGTACTGAGTACCTAAATAACTGAATTCATTTCAACCAAATTTTTAGGAGGTATCTATGGTAAAAGGAGGACTTTATTAACACTGAAATATGATACAGGTAAGAATTTGCTCATTTTATTTTATTATTTTTTCAACATATTTGTTTTGCACCTAATTAGTATTAGGCACTGTTCTAATTGCTAAGGATACAATGGAGAATCAGACATAGAAGATCCCCGCTCTCAAGGACTTTCTAACCTAGTATTACAGAATTTATAAATGTCCTTTGGGAGATACAAAGAAAGTGCTTGAAGAATTCAGAAATGGAGGAGAGGGTCCTTGCTTGCCATATGGACAAAAGAGCTTCACAAGCAGGAGTTTCCTAATACTTACCCATATTATCGGCTGCACTCTGATTTTTTTAATCCAACCCTGCCAAACCCTTTCCTTTTTTATTTTTTTAAACATTCCTTATACCCCCTGAAATTCACTTCACAATCCTCTGACTGCAAGTCCCATTTACAAAGCATGGCATGTCATGACTGTGGTAATAAGGGGCTGAGGTCGTCTGGAGGACACAGTCATTGGAAGACTGGGGTCAAGGAACTGTTAGCCCAGGAAATGAAAGGTGCCTCCAGGTGCAGATGAGACCCAACAAAAATTATGACAAAAACTTGTGTAGAAGATTGGGATCTCAAGCCTTCCATGGATTCTGTGCGAATCTTGAAATTTAACCTACTCAAAAGACGAAGTTTTTAAAACTACCTTAAGCTGCGTGCCAGTCTATGTGTAGACTAAAGCACACAGGTAGCATAGAACAGATTACACTGTGTGTAAGGAGGCACTACTGATGCAGAGAGCACTTTATTCTGAAGATACCATAAGCATTCTGTAGGTAAAAAACTAGATCTTACCACACACTGTTACTTATACTTTTTTCCTAATCCCTCAAAGTACCCAGGACATTGCTAAATCTTTTGATTATCTCAAAAGCTAAAGAAACTTACCTGAAAAACATCAACATCCAACTATAAAAAAGAAACTCTCAACCTACAAAGTCTACCTACTGTAAACTGCAGTATGTGTCACATCTCTAAAAAGAGAGAAACTCTAGATACATCCCCTTTAAGGTGTCAAAGATACATGTACTTCCTCCTCTTGCTACTACTCATCATAGAATCAAAAGGTTATGGTCAAGTAAAACCAGCAGAAAAAGCAGTCATAAATATTCCCCATCATTTATCATTGCAAATACAAGACTCTCAAGAGACAAAACACTAAAAGAATTTCACATGACTACAGAATAATATATCAATACACCAAGTTTCTTGCACTCCACTAATTACCAATTGAAAATACAATAAAACGAATACTGTTTACAATATCTGTCTCTATCCTTTCTATCTAGAGTTTTTAGCGATTAACCAAATAATGATTGCTTTGAACTATATGGGGGAAAAGAATCCAAACTCATAAGACGATAAATGAACTAAAAAAAGGGTCAGCTATACCATCTCTCCACAGTGGGAATGACTTAACACTGCAAAAATATAAATTCTCTCCAAATTACTTAATAAAATTAAATCCAATTCCAATTAAATTACATTTATAGGCTAGGGGAGAAATAAAATGATTGTAAGATCTTCATGAAACAAAATTTAATACAGCGATACTTTTTCAAAGAACAAAAGGGAGGATTTTCCTTATTACATGTTAAGTCATATACCAAATCCTTGGAATTTAAAACTGCACAGTTCTGGAGCAATAGATTAAGAGAACAAGGAGACCTAGAGGAGAATATAGAAACACAAGCATTTATATGGAAACTTAGCATATATCAATTTGGAAAGAATAAATTATTTAGGAAATAGTGTTGGAAAAAGCAGCTCAATATACAGAACAAAAAAATTAGATTCCTAACACATATCATACTCAAAATTAAGACCAAGTAGACAAAAGACATGAATGTAAGGGGGAAAAAAATCCTAAACCTTACTAGAAAAACATATTCATAAAACACAAGTCATTAAGGAAACAATAAATTAAGCTCATGAAAATTTAAGATATCGGTCCAATAAAGAAAATCATATTCAAAGTTAACAATCAAGTATCAGGCTGGAAGAAGATATTTGCAACCTTCAAAATCAACTAAGATTTCATGTCTGGATTTTATAGAAAATGAGAGAACACAAAGAATCCAGGGGATAATGATATGAACCACAACTCAGAAAAGGGCAATCCTAAGATCAATAAATATACATAGAGGTATCTAACCTCACCAGCAACTAGAGATATGCAAGTTAAAATACTGAAATTCTCCTCTAAATTTACCTGGCTTAGAAAAATTATGAAGTCAGATAATATCAAGCACTGGTTGGAATGAGAGGAAATGAGAATCTTCTAACTGGGAATATAATTTTACGTAGCCCTTTTTTAGAACAACCTGGAGTTATTTAGAGAAAATGGGATGTGAGTATAGTATTAATTGGAGTAATGTTAGATGCTGATATAAACAAGATGTAAACAAGGAAGCCCAAATGTCAGTTATTTAACACAGTAAAACTCTTCCTATAACTGTCCCCTGCCAGTCTTCCTGTCAGATGGTTCTCCCATAAACTGTTTTGGGAACCCAGCTTCTTTTCACGACGTTGTTCTGTCCTCTTTACTACATGGCTCCTAAGGTTTACCAGGAACTCTTTGCCATTCCAACCTGGGAAGAATAGGGAGGGAGGCACAAGGGAGGGCTTGAGGGGCCAGGCCTGGAAATGATTCACATTATTTGCACTCTCTCATTGGCTTAGGCTGAGTCATATAACCATTCCTAACTGCAGGGGGATATGGGAAAGACAGTCATGCTGTGGTCCTAGGAAGAGAAGGAAATACCTGAGGACTACCAATATTCTCTGAGAAATACGACTATGATCAATGCCACTCTGAGTTTATACATCCCCAGAAGTACAGGAAGACCTAGAGGGATACAAACATAAGCTGTCCATTCATGTGGCATCTGTGATGACAAAAGTGGAGATAAATTTGGGTGTTCATCCATGAGGGAGGGATAAACGAAATAGTCCTATGGATATTATGAAATATTATGCAGTGATCAGAGAAGATGACCTAGATTACAAATACGTGTAGGTATGAAAAAATGTTGTGCTAGAAATCTTGTCTATTTTTTGCTCATTATATATTTGTGACAATTTTGAAAATCACATAAAACAATATTATATATTTGTCACAAATATATGAATATATTAATAACTGGAAGGTGAAGATAAATAACATTATCAAAACACAGGTGTGAGGGGCGCCTCGGTAGCGCAGTGGTTAAGCGTCTGCCTTCAGCTCAGGGCGTGATCCCAGTATCCTGGGTTTGAGCCCCACATCAGGCTCCTCCACTAAGAGCCTGCTTCTTCCTCTCCCACTCCCCCTGCTTGTGTTCCCTCTCTCGCTGGCTGTCTCTCTCTGTCAAATAAATAAATAAAATCTTTAAAAAAAAAACACAGGTGTGAATAACTATTGAGGGATGAGCTTGGGGGTAAGTAAAAATGTTAAAATAAAGAAAGAAAAGGATATACAGATTGCAGATGACCATGTGCCATGAATTCTGAAATGTCATCAATTCAATTCTATTCAATTGAATTCTTCCCTAAATCAAAACAGCCAGACCCAAAGCAACTTGACCTGCATACAAACATACACAGAAGATACCATAAGAAGCAAACTGTTTGGGGATTACAGAATGCTGAACTACCTCCAAGTCACTACAGATTCAACATTTCACATTCAAAAAATGATATCGATTCACTACCCTGTGTATGGAATGGTCTTTATCCTCACAAAATTTACAGATGAAGGAGTGAGGGGGTCAGGGGAGAGTGGCAGACCTTAAGTAATCACACGAATTGTGATAAAAGCTTAAACGAAGAGAAAGATTTTATAACAAACACACCCAACTCAATTGCGGGAAGTGGAGTCACTGGAATGCAGTCTACATTTCTGAGGACTGAATGAATATATAAATGAGACTTGATGGTAAAATCAAAGTTAATCAGAAAAGTTAGGAAAGAACATTTGAGAAGGTGGGAGAACCACATGGGGGAAAAAACACCCAAAATGTGAACTATTTGAGAAATTAAAGAACACCAAGTCTGGCTGGAACAGAATGAGCCAGCAGGTGATTGCCTCAAGATTGGAAAGGAGACTGGCATTCAATGGTTGGGTTTTGTCATACAGGGTTTGTAAATGTGAAAAATGGAAAATGAAGTTTAAATATTTATCACCAGAATAGTAATCAAATGAATAAATGAATGAATAAATGAATACTATTTAATTTTTTTTAAAGAATGAGGCAGATAAAACCAGATCGAAACAATGGATTGATGAACACACTAACGTTGAGTAACATGTAAGCTCACACGTGTGTAGATATCGGCACGTAAGACATACCTTCTTAATGAAGTACCTACGGAAGGAAAAGGGCTGGCAGATGGAGAGTAAAGGACTTTCAACATTTCATAATACATACTTCTTAAACCACTTATTAAATTCATATGTTACCTGGTTAGTAATAAAGATAGAAACAGAAGAGTTTCAAACAGAAAATAGGTTGAAAAAATTAAAATTCTTGGAATGTTTATTTGGCTTATGTAATACTCACAAGGAAAGATGATTGTTGTTCAGTACTGAAACTAGAGACAAATGGACAGATTTTTGAATATACTTTGGAAATTGAATCGACCAACAGAACTATTAGAACCAACAGATAGATTAATTGCACCAATGTCAAGAATGACAACGATTTTCCATGAATAAAAACAAGGGGGGTTGAGATACCATGGAATAAGATTGTGGGGATACTGGAGGATGAATTTGGAAGACAAAGATCAAGTATTCATTTATGTATCTGTTAAGTTTGAGATGCCAGCTTATCTATCCCGGGGGGCGATCAAGGAGGCGACTAAAATGGTCAGCAAAGGGGCCTGCTCAGATGTCAAGAAAATAAGGAAGTCTGGATTTTGAATGCCCCTAACCTATAGAGTCCCCCTAGGGCATCATTTTGCTGTTATTTAACTGGGGAAATTTTATGATCATTATCATGATTTTATCAATATGTCAATGCTAGTGTCAATGCAAATAGTGTTTCCTCTCCTGTACTTAGAGGTGTGTATGTGGTTAGTATGTATGTAACCATCTAGAAATTCCCCTAGCTTAATGCTACAAAACATCTGCCTATAAATATTGTAGTGTTTACTTGAAGAATGCCAACATGAACAGCCAAAAGCTTCAAGAAAAAAATAAGTTGAAATAAATAATCCAACACTTGTGATACATTCCTATTATTTATATGTGAGGAACATAATCCTTGAACATTTTCCTTTCTGTATGACCATCTAGAGCAGTGGTTCCCATTGCATTCAGCACTGGCACCACCTGGAGATTTAGTTAAGATGCAAATTTTTGAACCTCATCCCAGACCCACTGAATCAAAAATCTGGGAGGTGGGAACTCTGCAATCTGTGTTCTAACAAGCCCTCCACGTAAATCTGATTAATATAGCTTCAGGTTTGAGAATCACTGGTTTGGACAAAATATCTGTACCTTCTTTGCATAGAGCACTGTGACTATTTAAGAACAGTTTGAGGATAAAGTTACAGAGGGGTGGGTTAGTGAGAAAATAAAAACAAAGAAGCTATTTAAGTTTAGTCAGAAGTTAAACTTCCATTCTGTACATGAATTTTGATTGGCACTGACCCTGACCTTTTGGAAGTGTGAAGCTCCTGGCACGAATGCTTTTAATCTAGTACAGATTTTTGACCTCATCATTGACAGAAGGTTGGCATTTCTGATACACAAAGACAAGACTATCTGACCTTTTTGCATTACAACGATTGTCATGATTGGCAGGCCGTGGCCTCTCTTTTGAAGGGATGTGGCACTTGGCACCCTCAAATCATATCAAGAACCTTCATCTTGTCCTCGACCGCCTGAGCATGACAGATTGCCCCATCTGGTGGTGTCCCGAGATCCTGTTGTTTCAATGAGTCTATGGATGACTACAGATTCCTGATGACAGTGTATAGGTTGGCAGATGCCATTCTGACATCCTTATAGCTTTGCAGTGATACTGCTTTGACAGCCAAGACCTTTTCTTGAACGGTAGTGAGCGCTAATTTCAACTTAACAAGGAGGTAACTTTAAAATCCCTCATCTAGACTGCATACCACATGGGATCCTGCTGGGAAAATAAGACAGACAGGAGACAATGCAGGAGCTAGGACCTTCATCACTGGTGAAAGTCCAAGTAGCTCAAGGGCAATGTTTTCCATCAAACCCGTATTACCAGCTTTAAAAAAGTCATCATCATCGCTTTCCCAGTCAAGCACATCACGAGGCACCAGAGGAAAAGACACACAGAAGGTTCAGATTACCCTGAGGGTGCTTAGGGTCTGTTTGGCAGAAAGAGATACAGCAGCTCATACCCAAAGCAGCAGCGTCTGCTCAACTTCAGCTTTTTGGTGTCTTATGGGAGTGACTAAACTCTCCATTTTATAAAAATTTGAGATTTGATACAGTAGCAGCCCACTCCAACTTTTAACATTTAACTGATTTCAACTCTAAACCCCTGTGTAGACGTGTGTTATGTGGGGAAATCAGGACACGCTTGTGTGTTGGATGCAGCCCTCCGGCTTTTGACCTCTTCGTTCTCCTTGTTTCACCATCTAATGATGTCCTCTTGTGAAAGTCCCTCAACTCTGATTGCCAAAATAATCCAAACATTGATTTTGAATTGGAGCAATTATCCAGAGACAGGAAAGTAAAAATTAACTTTTGACTCCAGTTGAAGTATTTTTATTTAAGGATCTTATCTGGGGCTCTTAAAACCCACTGAACCATCACTCATGGAAAATATACCAAGTGGATCTATGTATTTGTACTGTTATTATGGATAGGACTTAACTAAAAGGCAACATCTCCTAAATCCAAGGGCACACATCCTAAGTCAAGAAAATACAAAATTACATAAACTCTTCACAACAAGGAAAAAAAATGATTACAGGTCTCAGCATTGAATTCTCCTAATTGCTGAAGGAGAAACAGTAAGGGGAAAAGGGGATTCAGAATACCACCTGGCTTGATAGTTCTCAGATACAAATGGAATGTTAGGAAGTTGTATAAAACATGGAGGAGGAAAGCAAAGAAAAAGAAACACAAAGCAAATTGCTCCATTAAGAGTGGTTCATAACTTCCATGGCCCATATCAATGAAATCACTGTTTCTAGTGCCAAAACCCAGGCATCAGCGGCTCCACGCACAGCCACCTCCGACAATACTACACCTCATTAAGTCGATCTTGTACATTTCCCAAAGATTCTGAAATCCAGAATGCTGAGCTGTGGACCCATTATTTAAAGCAACAAGTAGGAGGAAAGAAAGGCAGATATAATATTCTGATAGTTACAGATCTCACCCCTTATGAGTGGTCAATTACTGTCTTATTTCATTTGAGCATTCTCCCCTTTAAATTTTCAGCAAAATCACAATTACCATTTTCAACCATGAATTTAAACTCCAAATACTTCATTCCTCAACTATTGAAAATTTTCACCAACCGCCTCCATAATTTTTCTGTTCGTCAGTTCTTTCTGTAGATATTTTACCAACTTCAACTTGCCATAATCCCACCATTATCATTTTTCATTTCTGCTCTAAACTTTGAATGGCTTTGTTATCCCACAGGATACCTGAGCTCTCCACAATTACCTTATTAACCTGTTGAACAAACGTCAATATAGCACTTACTGTGTGGCAGATACTGTTCTTAGCACTTCTCAATATTAGATTCTCTTGACAACACTATAAAGGGAGCTGTTTTTATCATCATTTTAAGAGTGAACAAACAGAAGCAGAGTGAGCTCGAACACCTTGCCCAGAGTTAAGACAGAGGTCAGTGACAACAGCTAGCATTAAACATAAGAAGTCTGGCTCTGGAGATCAGGCATCCATCCTCCCAGCTTTTCCTCCATGGTAGCCAAATTCCTTGATCACTCTCACCTATTATAAGTTCTAATTTGGGTGCTATAAATTCCCTTTCCTTCTGTTTCCACTTTCTTTTCATATATCCTTCCTTAGATTCCTATGAATACTTCCATTTTGTGTCAGGCATGGGAGAGTTTCTGCCAGAAAGAGGTGATCAGCAATAAAAAGCCATTATGGAAAAATCTCTCTCTCCAAGAACCAAATGAAATCCTAGGCCCTCTAGTTTCAGACCAGGAGATAGTCCATCTTCTCAAATTTATATTTCACCATAATATGATTTATCACTTGGTAACTATTAGCATTCTCCAGAGAAATGGAACCAATCTAAAGTATGTATTTAGGTGCACACGTACACGTGTATGTACATATAAACATATATATGTATATACACGTATACATAAGTGAGAGACTGAAAGATTATACGAATTGGCTCAGGCAGTTAGAGAGACTAAGAAGTCCCCAAATCTGTCATTTGCAAACTGGAGAACCAGGAAGGCTGGTGATATTTTTCAGCTCAAATTCTAAGGCCAGAGAACCAGCGAAGCTGATGGTGTAACTCCCCGTCAGAGGTCAAAGGCCTGAGAACCAGGCAGTCACTGATATAAATCCCAGAGTTTGAAGGCAAATGAACCAGGAGCTGTGATGTCCAAAGGCAGGAAATGATAGACATCTCAGCTCAAAAAGTGAAGAATTTTGCCCTTCCTTCCCTTTTTTGTTGTAGCCAGACCCCCAACAGATTGAATGATGTCCACCTACAGTGGGGAGGGCAGATCTCTTTACTCAGTCTGCTGAGTCAAATGCTAATCTCTTCTAGAAACATCCTTATAGAAACACCCAGAAATAATGTTGCACCAACTATGTGGGCATCCCTTAGACCAGTCAGGTTGACACACAAAATTAACCATCACAATCAATTCTACAAATTAGGCTTGCAGGGCAGTACTCTACTCCATTGAGAAAAACAAAACAAAACAAAAAACCTACTTCAGGGCAAGGACCAGCCTTTTTCTCATTTATTAAACACATCTATTGGAGTCCCACACCTACGTATGTATCAAGCCCTTTTGTAGGTGCTTAGAAAACCATACTGAATAAAATAGTGCCTGTCCTCATGTAGCCTACACGACCAACAGCTCAAATAATACCATTTATAAAATAATACCATTAAATAATACCATTAAATAATACCATTATAAAAATAATAATACCATTAAAAATAATGGTAAAATAAAATAAATAATACCATTTATAAATACCATTAAAATAATACCATTAATAATACCATTTATAAATAATAAAAATAATAATACCATTTATAAAAATAATACCATTTATAAACACCTGAAAACAGTGAAAGTGAGGGAAAAAATAAACAAGAAAGTGAGAGGGAAAGAAACAGAGGAGACCAGTGATTTTGTCAGCTATTTGAATACTGAGGGACACTGCCCATTACTTGTGCAGAAATCAGACGAGTGATATTGTCAGCTACTTGAATATTTTGGGACACTGCACATTACTTGTGCAGAAATCAAGCATTCCTTTGAAGTGATTTAAAAGAATTTGTACCATTTTTTACAACCAGTTTATCAGGGTCCAGGAAGTTTTATATACAAAAATGGGTGTGTAAGTGATATTCCCTTTTTAGAGACTTTCAGAAAATAAATCATTGTACACCATATCTAGGAATGTGGTCCCTGGTTTCACCTCCATTTAGAGAGAAATAAATTGGTTTCCTAAATAAGTTATTCAAGACTGAGCCTAATTAATAACAAGGCCCTAAAAAGAGTGTAGGACTTCTGCCTGGAATTAACTTCCTGGTCTAAATACATGGGCACTTTTTGCTTATAAAATGAAATTATGGCCATTTCCAATCCTAAATAATTTGGGCCAAATAGACTTTACATGTGATATTTATGACTCATGTACCCTATTCTGTAAAACTTCCCCCAAAGACTCATTAAATCTGTTTTATGTGAATTTTTCCCAGCCTTGCACTTTTATCAGCTGGAAGGAAGAGAATAAAGCCTACTTACAATGCCACCAGATCCATGCCAAGACGCCTATTTGACGATGTCTTCCTAATAAATTATATATATTGTAAACAAGGAGTATGTGCCAGCCCAAGGTTTTCATTAATTTTTCATTAATGAAATGCACCACTTAGCTTGTTTGACATTTAAGCGAGTCACATAAATTTTAACTAGAGGTCACCATAAAGAAAGCATTTGCAAGTGTCACTAAAGGAATAAACTAGCAGCTGCTCCACCTCTTAACTCAAATCCTGCCCCAAACCATGTTCAAGTTTACCACCAACAGATTAATAAAATATGTAACATGTAAATGATATTATAATTAGCTGCTCATGACTGATTTGAAGTTCAGCGCTCTCCACCATTATTAAAGAATGTTGTGTGTTTTTAGTAGTTTCTACTTCATTTGTGGTTCCCTAATGGACAGCTTAGATATCAGGTGTATGGTAGGCATCTTAGTTCTGCAGGATGTAAGTGCTGTGTATTTTAAGTCCCTCCCCCCATATATAGAGCCTATACCATGTGTTTCAGGGGTCCAAAAAAAGAACTCCAAATTAAGGCAATACAGCAGGAAAATACTCTGAAGCCTTAGATAAAAAAAATAGTCTAACAGGTGATCCAAATATCTGTAGGATCTGAAAAGTCCAAAGTTTTCATAAACAGAGAAATCCTAGCAATGTGAAAAATAACTACACTTTAAAATATAAGGATTTGAGGGGCACCTGGGTGGCTCAGTCATTAAGCGTCTGCCTTCGGCTCAGGGCGTGATCTCGGCATTCTGGGATTGAGCCCCACATCAGGCTCCTCTGCTGGGAGCCTGCTTCTTCCTCTCCCACTCCCCCTGCTTGTGTTCCCTCTCTCGCTGGCTGTCTCTCTCTGTCAAATAAATAAATAAAATCTTTAGAAAAAAATAAAATATAAGGATTTGAAAAAGAACCTCTTTCCCTTGACTCCTGATGCACTTAGAAATCAGGCTCACTCAAAGCAGGTCAGTTCTGGAGCAACATATGTAACTCTAGACTTGTCTCAATGATGCAAATGTAGCTGCTTATGTCTTTCTCACCTGCTTAGATTGGCTTAGGATGCAGGTAGAGCTGAGTTTACAGAAGAAGGCTCTTCAATCACATCACACCTCACATCTTACCTAATAACTTATTATACAAATATACACATTGTCTGTAAGTCCTCTCCTTTTCTGTTGGCCAAGCCTTTGACACTGTATATCACAGCACCCTCTATTTTTACATTCCTCAAGGTTAAGTTCACCAAGATGTACCCTGCTTCCAATCTCTAGCCCTTCTCCAGTTCATGAAGACTCTCTCCTAGAAAGCCCATTCCACCCCATTATGCAAGACATGTAAGTTATGAGGTTGCAGGAAAGCAGGAAGTGGAAGAAATTTACATTTATCCAACTCGTATATTATCATTTGCATTGGAGAACTAGAAGTGAAATGGGATCCATCCACTTTCCCCATAACTCTTATCTTCTGATTATAGGACTATTTCATTCATATAATTATTAAAATAAATACATATATGAAACAAGCAGATTGACTTAAGTTATTAGCTTTTTGATGACAGAAACCTGAAATATCAGCATAATGACTAAAGAAATTTGTTTTCCTAGCATCTTCAATAATTCTAAATATGAGTGTATTGCAACTGGAAGATATTCTCACCCACTAATTTTAAACATCCCTCCATAATATATCAATGAAGATAAGAAAAAAAAATTGGAAGGAAGATCAGCTAGGTCATGAAAGTAAAGGCTTATCAATAGGCTTATCAAGTGCAATAGTACTATTTTCCCCATGTGGCTTCTAGACAATGATAAATAAAACTAGACAGTGTAAAGCATTAAAGTCTAAGTGATTTGTTACACAAATATCCCACCCGATAAAGGACATCACTCCTTATCACAACCACATAAGGACCTCAAAATTGCGAGACAAAATAAAATGTTTAAATGACCACTTTGGGGGTTGATGCATTACAAAGCAATAAATGGATACAACCCCTAACAAAGAACTAAGGAGTCAGAAATGATGCAAGAATAGAAGAATGGCAGTAATAAAATGAAAACCTGAACAGAAGAGGAGGACAATTTTTTTAACTTATTTTTGGTTTGCAAAATTCAACTCCATAGATTTGAATGCATTCTTTTCTGGTTCTAATTCATTTCTCTAACACTATTTTTAGTTACACACACATTATGTATAAACCACTCTTGATGTGATGAGGAGTGAGGCACTGCACCCCACCCCAAAAATCTTCTCTTGTTATTTCAATATTTATCAAATCCCTGTCATAACAGAAACCAAGACTAGGTAGAGATGACTAACTGGACAAGTAAATTGTTTGTCCAGCTCATTTGTACAAAGAAGTTCAGATGCCAAACTTTTCCCTAATGTTAGATAGTTGTTTTTTGTCAAAAGACCTTTACATTCATAAGAGTGAAAAATGGGGAAATTAAAAGGAATGTCTTTTGTAAACCAGTTGAACTTAGAAATTAGATTCTTCATCCACACCATGAAAAATAACTTTCTCTGTATTCCCTATATGGCCATCTGATTTCCCATCTTGGATAACCTACGTAGACTTATATCCTCATTTTCAATGAAAGATGCATTCCCATCTACCTCCTCATCCAATAAAAGGGGAGGGACACTTCATATTCTATCACTATATACTAAAAACATCTGAATTCCTAACTATGCATTGGATCCATTCTCTCTATCCTTGCCTTTATAATCTCCCCTAGGCCCTCATTATCTTTCCACTGCTTCCCTTAATTGCCTCTTCAAAGCTTGTTCTCAGCCTATTCACAGTCATCCACTCTGCTACCAATATAGTGTTCTTCTAAAATACAAACATGACCTTCTTATTCCCCCACTTTAAAGTATTCAATGACTTTCAAAAAGCTGTAGGATAAATACAAAGCTACTTCACATTAGCCTTCAGGATCCTGCCTCCTATCAAGACATTACCCATCTTTTACCTTGTCTCTAGTTATAGTATATACGTGTACTTAATGTGCAAGATACACTAAACAGCTTGGAATCATCCAAAGTTCCATACATTCTATACCCCTAATAGAACACTAATTCCTCTACCGGCTCCCAATTCTTATTTACCTTGCAAACGCTCATTCCTCCCCAAACTGTGACAGACGATTTTCCTATAAAGCTCTCCTTACCACTCTAGAACAGATTCAATCACTTCTTCCACTGCACTATGTTTTTTAATATTCTTCTACTACTGTCAATTCCAGATTCAATATAGATATCTGCAGTGATATTGTATAGACAACATTTTGGAAACCATGAGTTATGCCCCATTAGTGAATCACAAATTAGGATAAGAATGTATAGGGTAAGGTAGGATAGTAAGGAAGTCTAGTTTCTCATGTGCAGTAAGGATAGCATTATTCCCAAATTCTTCTCTCAGTAGGGAGCATGCACATACAGGCACACACACTATGTCACATACTGAAAATGTAATGTATAAAGGATTTCTTACTGAAGACCATAGTTAAAAACATTTTGAAAATAATAGACTATGAGCACACCAAAAATGGAGGCCATGTTTATAATAATTAAAATTGTAACAGTGTTGTCTGCTTCTGAGTATCTACTTGGAATCAGGTCCTGGCCCTTCTGCTCTAAATATGTTAGTGTTTTGACCAACATGGGGCTACATAGATACCATCATCTCTGTTTTACAACTAGAGACAGTTGTCTCCTCTATTCTTTTGGGTTTACAATTTCAGTTCCATTGATTTGGATGCATAACATTCCTATTCTCTCCCACTTCTTTGATAAGTGCATTAGTATAGCTTTTCTAGTCACATGTATCATCTACAAGCCATTTTTTGTGTGTTAGAGACCAAAGGACTATCCAAGGATGGGAAGTAATATTGGAAGTAACACCAAGTCTATTTAACCCCCGAATCTATACCCTTCCCCCTAACCCACACTACCCTACCCTAGCTCTACTTACCTAATTCTATGGGATTCCTAGAACCTGACACTTAAGGGTTTGTAAAACTATCATGACAGAGTTTTAATGTAATTTCACTGAGCTAACTGAATGGGTAGAAGTCATTTAAACACATTTCTTGCCCTCCAACAGGTCCATACCAGTAAAAAGACGGTAATAGAAATATGTGTAAAAATATGCATTATGACCTAATTATGCAAAATAACCTATTTGCAGAGAGACATATAGAGAACCACATAGGAGCACTCAAAACCCTTAAGTGCTAGCTTTGGCTACTAATAAGCATTATAAACAAAGCCCTGTCAAATTGGAAAGCAACCCATGGTCTTTCTTTACCTTTCTAACTCATTAACACCAAGCACAGGGAAATTTCCAAATACATTTTCATGTTTTGTTTAACATTCTTATCTCAAGTGTAGGTAATTTCAAGTTTGCTTTGGTAATAGAGCTTTTTAAACATATATTGACATTTCAGTTGGTTGTGAATATCTTTACTTTTCCACATTTGGTAAGGTCTGAGTCACTTTTCTGATATTATGTCAGTCTAACTACTGCTACAAATAAATGGACATGTTCTTACAGTTACATTATTATACTAATACATAGGTATATAAAGGAATAGCTATAACTACTAAAATACAAATGTAAGTAAAAAATATGGTCTCCCCAGAGTGAAGGCCCCAACAGAGAGATATACCCCTCTAATTCAGACTTGAGGAAGAGGACCCAATCTTGTACAGTGGGAGCATGTATTAAAATCAGGTTGCTCTGTCTGGCTTCCCATTGCAGCTCTGTCCCTCCGTCTCCAGTAGCTTCATGACTGTTGTACTCAATCACTTCTGTCTTCAGTTTCCTTATCTGTAAGGTAGAGATATTCATCTATCCTCTAGGACCCTTTTGAGGATTAAAGAAACTAGGGCAAAGATTGTAAGAGACCTGGCACTTACAAAAGCACAATAAATGACATCTATTGTTAAGATCTGATGAGGTGGTGACTGGGAAAGTGGTTAGGATTTTATTTTCAGAAGGATTTGATGATAAACTCTAAGTGGAGGTCTAAGAACTCTGTTCAGCACTTTATTCTCAGCACCCAGCAGAATGTCTAGCATACAGCAAGTTTAATAAAGGGTTTGGAATGAATGGAGGGGAACAAGACAACAGTACAGCAAAGCTGGTTGCTGCTTCTAAGGATTCAATTATTTGGAGGAAGTAACAGCTGCCCCCTAATACTAGCTCCTGCTCCCCATCAATCGCAACTCCCAAGCAACACGTGAAAGTGAGATGCCACTTGCCCCAGGAACCAGTGCCAATGAGCTTGATTTCAGTGGAGGAGAAAGTGGCAGTGAAGGTGTGGAAATGAATACAGAGTTTTTCAAGGGCCTGAATTCTTTTCTAGCTTCATATATACGGACCACCCTCATTTTCCCACACCCCTACTACAACTCTATTCCTAGTCTTTTTTTTCTCAAGTTTCTAGTATAGAATTCTAATGATTTTGAAGGGGAAATCGCATAAAAATATTACTACTCAATGTCGGGAAATGAGAACATGACTGCTCTTTTGTATTAACTCATAATGAAGGCTAACACAATGGGAGGACATGTTCACCTGCTCCCTGCAACAAGCGATTTCATCTTGGAGAATTTGACAGAGAAATTGATGAATTCCAGGCCAACGTGAAAGATCTCAAGGCAATGAGAGGACAGGTTTCCTTCTGGGATGTAATGTCAGAATGTGGTCTTCTTATCATTGTTATGGTCTCCGTTACCCAGTTCTCCATGCTAGTATAGCATGGAAAAAATATATGCTTCTGTGTATACATTGCACAGAAATATAAAGTTAAAACATGCATATGCAGAGGTATAATAAATTTCAATAAAAATGTATAAAGCAAGACTCCAAGAGTCACTCCCACACTTAGAATAAAAATAAACTAGACACGATAAATTTAGCCCAGGAGAGCCAAAAGGCAACGTTTACTTATCTGAGGCAAACATAGCTGGGCACTGGAAAGAAATCAACTAGAATAGTTAATAGGTGACAGCCACAGACACGGAAGGAATGTGCATATTCCTTAAGCTTTTCCCTTAGACACTACTAGGCAGTCACGAAAATCTTTGGCCAAAGTAATGAAAAAGCATTCATCGTGCCAGCTAGAGTAAAGGAAGGAGCCAGCACAGCAGGAGAGACTAGAAACCCCACCTGGATCTTCTCTCCATCTCTTCTATGGAACAAAAGCCTTGATCTGAGGGGAGGGGTATTAACAACACTGCAACCTCAGGCACTAATAAAGATACATTACAGCTAGTAGAAAGAAACAGTGAGACCATAGAGGTCAGAAATATAGGCTGATCCAGAGAGTTAGAAATGGGGCAGGAGCTCAGAGAAGCTTATATTCCAAAGGCACAAGGTCACAGTGCCTACCAGAGATGGAGGTTTTATCTGAATAGAGAACTGAACCCCAAGCTCCGGCCATCAGGCAATGTCAAGTAGCAATAGAATACTGCTAGAAGAATTACAAGACTGTGGGAATACGGCCTCTCTGAGAGATAGTGCAAAGACGAGACCTAAAGCAGAGGGTGTAGCAGCCATGGAGTAAAACCCTCAGAAAAACCAGCCCCCTCCCTAAACACAAGATATCCTAGAGGAATTTGAAGCGCACGGTGGATTGACAGAAAAAACTGCACCAATCGATGTTAAGCGCAGCCCAATTCAGGGCTAGATGAGGGAACATCTTGAAACTAAAGCCAGGAATTAAAAAGTATTTATTTTTACCACCTGAGAAATAATCAATAAGCATAATTGTATATACAGGCATACCTTGCTTTATTGTGCTTCGCAGATACTGCGTTTTTACAAATGGAAAGTTTGTGGCGACCCTGCATGGAGCAAGTCTATGGGTGCCATTTTTTTTCACAACAGCACTGTCTCACTTTATGTCTCTCCATTTGGTAATTCTCACAACATTTCAAACTTTTTTATTATTTGTTCTGGTGATCAGCGATCAGTGATTACAACTTGCTGAAAGCTCATATTATGGTTAGCATTTTCAAGCACAGTGTTTTTAAATTAAGGTATGTACATTTTCTTTTCTTTTGGACATAATGTTACTGCACACTTAGAATACAGTATACTGTAAATATAATATCTATGCACTGGGAAACAAAAAAATTCATTTGGCTCCCTTCATTGCAATATTTGCTTTATTGTGGCGGTCTGGAATGAAGCCTGCTATATCTCCAACGTATGCCTGTATTTGAAGTATACATGATGATTTGATTTACATGTACATTGTGGAGTGATTTTTATATTATTCTATTGATGTGTACAAATGTCCAGATTAACAATTTTAAAAAATCACACTGCCAATAATCAGTAGAATTGAACTAAAATATGGCACAGTTGTTGGACTATCACAGAGTATTGAAAAAAAAATAAAACTAAACAAAAGGGACAAAATATGCAAGATACAATTTCAATAGAGTTACACAAACAGAGAATCAACTGAAATGATGGGATGGGGCAGGAGCACAACAACAGATAAAAGGTGTTAATGGTAACTTTGACATAGCTGAGGAAAGTATGAATTGGAAGATAGCTCAACAGAAATTTCCCAAACAGGAGCACAAAGAAAGAGGGGGTGGGGAAACAGAATTCAGAGACGTCATGATACAAAATAGTCTAACATAGGTACATGATTCAAATCCCGAATGGAGAAGAGAAAAACAAGGAAGAAATACTTGGCTAAGAATTTTTCACAAGTCAGGATAAAACAAAATCAAGAAACACCAAAAAAAGAAATACCAAGAAAACACAACTAACTAGTGATCTCATATTCAAACTGTTGAAAAATAAGAGGCCAACAAAATCTTCAAAGTAGAAACACAGACACTTTACACACAGTGGAGGTAAGGGTTACAAACAAACCCTTCAACAGAAACCACAAAAGCTAAAAGATAATAAAGTAACATTCTTATAGCACTGAAAGAAAAAGGTAAAACTGCCAAGTCCAGAAATCTATAACTTTAAAAAATACACTTAAATGAAGAAACAAAAAACTTTTCAGACAAACAAGCAGAACATTCATGGCCAAGAAACCTACACTAAAAGAAAATGTTCAGTGGTAAAGGAAGTTCTGCAGGAAGAAAGAATGGGGGAGTAGGCAGAAAGTTGGATGTACAGAAAGATATGAAAGGCTCTAGAAATGGACTAACTACACCTAGAGGAATCTTTCTTTTACCAGCATCCCCTCAGGAATGTAGGTGGTGCAAAATCTCCTGAACAAAGTATCAGCATGTCAAACAATATGTAAGAAGATAATACATCACCAACTGAGATTTCTTCCAAAAGTTTCAAGGTTGATTCAACATCGGGGCAGTGGTGGGGAGGGGGGGGGTTGGTAAAAAGTTAGTCCTTAGGCATCAGTAAAAAGCCATAGAAATTTTACAGCACAAATAGTGGACCTTAAGAACTTTTGATGTCCTTTAACTGGTAAACAGATACATAAACAATCATGGTATGGACTGCTAATTCGGGAAACAAAAAGGAACAATCAATTCACAGAATATGGATGAATCCTAAATGCGTTTTGCTAAGTGAAAGACTACATATTCTATGGGATTTTGTCTGATGTTTTAGAGAAAGCAAAACTATAGGGATAGAGTACAGATCAGTAGTTGCCAGAAACAGAGCATGTGGGATGGTGTTGGTTACAAAAAAAGGCAGAAGTCTTTGTCGCCAGAATTGTTCTCTATCTTGACTGTAGTGGTAAATACACAAATCTATAAATTTGTCAAAGCCTATAGAATTTTATGCCACAAAGCAAAATTCATTGAATTAAAAAAAAAAATCCATAAACCTGTAGCTCAAAAATCCTAGAACTCCTTCATGGCTCTCAGAAACTACTACAAAATATTTTTTTAATTAGCATATTTAAAGCAAATTCCAGGTTATCATTTTGCTATAGCATACGATCATGGACAGTAAAGGACACAATTGCTTAAAAAAATCATTTAAGAAAACAGAAGGGATTCAGGATCAGGTTCAGGATTTCTGCGCCACATTTAAGAGCAAACTTAAAATAGGCCTGTATTATTGAGTCTGAAATCAATCTGTTTAGTGAATTTTTTTGACTTTCCACTCTACCATGTTTTGTGTTAGGTAGAAGTAAACTCGGAATAAATTCTGGGAATACGCAGAACTTCATATCTTTTATTGCTATACCTTTACTTCAACTGCCAATTATTTTAGATAAATCTCAGGTAAGGTATATGTGAATTGATTATAAATGGGAAAATATCCTAAAAATAGCACCAATGCTATTCCTAATCCTTGTTGATTCCTAGTAAATCTTCATAATGCTGAACACAATGGCAATTGAACCAGGAAAAATTAAGTTTACGATAACTATACACAATTTTTAAAGCAATAGAATCAACTTCCATACTATAACATGTAGTTAAAACTTTAGAGGTGTTTACTAGCACTGTGGGAGTAGGGGAAGGAATTAGATATTCCATTAAAGCCAGTATGAGTGTTTCTATAATTACCACCACCATTATGGTAAAATAATAAACCTTCCCTCTCTGTATCCATGTAAAAGCAAACATGAAGATATATCCATTTAAAGCAAACAGTTACAGCTTGCTTAGATTTTAATTACACTCATTTATGAACTATGTGATTGGAATAATAAAAACATTAAAGTGGGGGAAGGAGAAAGCATCTTTAGAACAATAAACTCTAGGAAACATCAAAAACTATGGATTTACTGTATGATGACTAACATAATATAATAAAAATATTATTATTAAAAAAAGAAATGCAATTACAAGTATTGTAAATACTGATAGAGCTGACGTTTCTACATCTAAATGTATCAGCATGGACTCCATGAGAATGGGAATGTTCAAAGCTCTAGAATGAAGAATACTAATAAAAATCAAGGTTATGAATATTTGAACTTCTATATTATACATTTAGTTACAACCACAGATACAAACATGATCATCTGTCTTAGCTCAGGCTGTAACAGAATACCATAGACTGGATGGCTTAAATAGGAATTTCCCACAGTTCTGGAGGCTGGCAAGTCCAAGATCAAGGTGTCAGGTGATTAGTTTCCTCCATGAGGGCTCTCTTTCTGGCTTGCAGAAAGTTTCTTGTTATGTCCTCACATAGTGGGGAGAGATGTCTGGTCTCTCATAACTCATGTAAACTTATCTCCTAAAGACCCCACCCACCTCCAAATAGCATCACATTGTGGGTTAGGGCTTCAAGAATTTTAACGAGACATATTCAGTCCGTAACACCAACGTACAAAGGACATTCACCTAAATATATAGCAATGTATGCGGAGGCCTGGTATGGTAGTACAGGTGGGATGGCATTACCTATGACGGTAACACATGCTGCTAGCCAGCATGGGAAGAAAACTTACAGGTGGTTTCAACTCCATTTAGGAGATCAGAGTCAAAATGTATGATATATCTGCTTGTAGAAACAAACTCTTCCATGAGATATGAAAGGCAGTCAGCTAAGAGTATTTTAATAGGATGAGGCCCTAGAACATAGACTTTAATAAAATTCAACTTCTTAATTAGGTCACATCAGTAAAAATACATGCAAATTTATGGGCTTTCGAAGAGCTTGGCTGTAAAACTCTAATCCATCATTTGTAGAAGCAACACAGTCATGCCGTGTACACACTCATCTCAACCCCATCATTATATAACATTATACAGCATCCATACAACCAAGGAAGACTTTGACTTTAGATAATGATGGGGATTTTGCCATTTCAGGTTATTTAAATGACGGTGGGAAAACAGGAAGGGAATGTGAAGGGTACTTGAGTCAGAACAACACCTTTAGTGGGATTGGGTGTTAAATGGACTTGCCTTGAGGGGCTCCTTTTTAAATAGGTTTTGTTTTATTATTTTTTTTTCTAAAAGTATAAGAGGCATCTTGTAAGAATTTGTAGTATATTTTTGATATCTACATGCAAAAAACACATTGCAAATTGAATCTCTGTATACTTGTTTTTGACATGCATATACTTATAACATAGAGTCATAATTGGGATCATATAATCCCTTATTTACTTCAAATGCTACCCTCACCCCTCTTTTTCCCTCCCTTCTACAGAAGGAGGGAACATACAAAGTCTTAGACTGATAGAGAAACAGAAAGAATACCTGTGAGACTGGACCATAAAAATGTAGGGCAGAGTGGTATGGGGAGGAATTCCTAGAAGTTGGCAGAGATTAGATTCTATAGGGCTGTTGAGGCTATGGAAGGTCTTCGTGAAAGCTCCCTTTGACTTCTGCCATGCCTGAAATGCAGAGGAGAGGACCAAGATAAAGTTCACGTTTTCAATGATAAGCCCAGTTGCTGAGTAGTTTATGCACTGTTGGTGTGAACAAGAACAAATAGGAAATCTGAGGTTAGTGTGGAAGCAGGGGGTGTGAACAGAGCAGTTGTGCATGGGAAGGTAGAGTTTATAGGACTTGCTAAAGAACTGAATGTCCCATTATTGTGTCTATTCACACCATTGCTCGGACTCCAATGCTGCTTCCAAAATCTCTGCCTACACATCCAGTCTACCTATTAGGGTCCAGCTCCAATTCCCTCTCCATGATGCCTCATCAGACCACCCCATTCACAGCAATTTTCTTCAGAACTTATCCTCTCTTCCAGCATTTCCCCAGCGGTTGATAAATCCCACCAGCCAAAGAACAGCAAGAGCCAATGTAGGGTCCAATAAATTAGCAATAAGGGAGAACACCCCCAAAGAAACCACAAAGTACCTCACCAAATAATACATAAGGACAGGACAGGATTTTGAAGGGTGAAGTTTAGATCAAATTTAAGGGATGCTGTGTTTTGTCTGGAACACCAAAGCAGCCCTATGGGTAAACCTTTAGGCTTAGACTGAGAAGCAGGACTCAGGGTCCCATTCACTCGGAAACTACAAGCTAGGAAAATGTGGAATTTTGCATCCAAAAGCCCTTTATCAGACACTCTGAATATGGGTTGAAAAATCAAAGCTGCTTCTCTCAATCAAAGTGAGCCAAAGAGCTGAGATCTTCCAGATAAGAATGGGATGTTCTGTCATCACTGATAACATTTGAAAGAGCGAAGTTTATGCTAGTTTAGGATTTTAGATGTTTAAGACTTATCTTAATAAATAGAAGCAGTTTTGAGAGATTTTCTCTGTGTACTATAGAACCCTGGTATTCAATGAGCGATTATTGGTTATCTTTTTCTGGAAGTAAGGGGGAGTGAGGAGTTTTTTCAAGATTTTAAAATAGTAAATACATTTTAATTTTACAAACTATGTAAGAGGGAATTAAGAAACATAGAGATATACTAGGAAGTTGTGTGTTAGATCATCGGAGACGTGAACTTGTAAGGTTTATCCACAAACTGCTAAGTAGTATGTCCCATTGAACATCTATGTGTTATCTGTTCCAGATACCCCCCATGCAAAAAAAAAAAAAAAAAAACCTCTCAAATTTACAATATTCACATACTTTAGCAAACTTAGTACACAGACGAGGGTCCCGCTATGAATTTACTTGAACCAGAATTTCCAGACCTATAATCTTATATATAAAGTTTCCCAGAAGGGCGCCTGGGTGGCTCAGTTGGTTAAACATCTGCCTTAGGTTCAAGTCATGATCCCAGGGTCCTGGGATCCAGCCCCACATCAGGCTCCCTGTGCAGTGGGAAGTCTGCTTCTTCCTCTCCTTCTCCCTTTGTGTGCTCTCTCTCTCTCTCTCAAATAAATAATCATAAAAAAATGAAGTTTCCCAGAATTCTTGGTCTCTTTGGTGGTCACTGGTCTATTATGTATATTAGTTTTATGTGGCTGCTGTAACATTACCACAGACTTGGCAGCTTATGCCAGCAGAAGCTTATTATCTCACAGTTCAGGGAACCAGAAGTCCAAATGTGAGGTTGCCTGCAAGGCTGTGCTCCTTCCTAAGAGATTCTGTTGCTTGGCTCTTCCACTCTTCTAGTGGCTGCCAGCATTCCCTGACTTACTGCTGCCTCTATCTTCACATTTTCCTCTATATAATCTTCCTTGTGTACCTGTTTCAAAATTCCCTCTGCCTCTCTAAGGAAACATAGGCTTGTATTTAGAGCCCAAGCTGATACTCCAGGATAACTCTTCCTTGCAAGGTCCTTAATTTAACCCCATCTTTCGCCATATAATATTTCCTCTTCGCCATAGCAGGTAATATTCACACGTTCTGGGGATTAGGATGTGGGCATATGTTTGGGAAACCATGTAGCCTACTCCATGTTTTCTTATAAATTAGAAGTGTAATCACTGAACTTCTTAAAGTTCATTGTAGTTTTACTATTTAAATGGTAATTTGATCACATGTTTTCTTAACCATTTTTCCAAGAGTGTGCTGTGTCCACTATTTTAATTATAGCGTATATTAGATCTCAAATGATCACTGTTCTGTTAATACATTTCCCAAATAATTATGCAGAACATTAACATTTCCCAGTTAACACAATTGGCAATTATACAGTTACTACTTAATATGAACGAATGTGCTTTTGTTGTGATGCACAGGTCTAAACACTGGAAGGTTATTGTTTAAGTGATGAAGCACCTGTATTATATGTAGTTTGTAACAATGGTTTCTTTCATTTATATCCAGCACAGGGTCAACAATGGCTCCTTCCACATCCTATTTATGCTGGGACCGGAGCTGAAGAACAGCCACTAGTAGGAATATCCTAAACTTGTGGTGGAAGAAAGAGGCATTTTCACAAAATAATTCCAAAGACTGCTGCTTGAAACTGACACACATCACTTCCGCTCACATTCAATCAACCAAAACATGCAACATGGCCAAGTTGGATGTAAATAGGGCCAGGATATGGGGGAGGGGAGGGAAGAATAGTATAATCTTCCCACGAGGAGATACTACACATTTTTGGGATGCCAACTCAACCACATCTAGCTCCTGGCCATTTGTCTTATCAAGGGTGAAGATACTAATATTTCCTTAAAAAACCTTGTTCGTATGGTTTGTGCCCTTTAATGCATTTTTCTGATTATCAATGCCTTGGCTCAATTGTCCAGGTCATGGCAGACTTGCTATCTCCATTACAAGAATAAAAGGAATGTAGAGTATCACTTTTTATTAGTCAATTTAAAAAAAATCCATGGTATAGAACCTTCAGTAAAATTTCACCCTATCAGAATGTCATACACACTCCCTCCCCCCCCCACCCTGTCTGCTAGATTCCTCACCCAGTTTATTCACTATTCAGATGTCCTAGATTAGTGGGCACATTTTTTCCTTGTTTTATCCACCATTCTTTAATCTTATCTTTAGCTCATATAACTTTATGTGAGGCAATAAACAAATACACCAGGAAAAAAAGAAATTAAAAGAATCTCATAAAAACTAGGTCATTAATAAGGAGCACCATTGTGGCAGGTTACAGTTCTAATGATGGAAGATGTAATTAAAAAAATAATTCAAACCTATAACACATTGGTAGAAATCTATTTCTCTCTGACCAACTTACCACAGATCAATAAATATTCACGAGACACCTGTGGATACATATTACAGAAGTGCACTAAACTTCTAAACACTAGAAACATCACAGCAGGATTAATAAAGCTTTTTCTAAGTCCCTACAGTAGAGCACAGCAGGTGATATTAGTTCAGGTAAGAATTAAGCAGAATAAATAGCAAATGCACTATTAATCCCCACTGACCATGAACTCCTGGTTAACAAAAGACAGATTAGGCTACGTGTTCTTTAACTCAAGGGTGATAATTCTAGCTAGGTAGCCCTTTGGTCAGACATGACATTAATCATCTCTAGTCAAAAGGCACCATAGGCTTTCCCGTGACCATGAGTAAACAGTATTTTCCAGATGCTATTTTTTGCCAGGTGATTTTGGGGGAGAATGGTGATGGAATTTAATAAATCCACCATAGTAAATTTACAACTCAGGAATGAACATATCTGTATTTTCATCTATTTTAGGATATTTCCCAAACATTAACTTAGAACAAACTACTATCTGCAGTATTCTGATTACTTCTGGGCAAGATGAGGAAGATGTGAGCAGACAGAAGATTGTAAGAGAAGGACCCAGAATTACTGTTTTGATATTGATAGCCATATACTGGTCAGAACTGAATTAAAGTCTTAGGTCATAATAATAGAAGTATGAATTCCATAACAAGGAAGTAAATACTTTCATTCTACTCAAGAGTATTCAGGAATAAAATGTGGGGCAGGATCTTTCCTTCTGGGCATCATATTTGAAGAGAAACCTAAAATATTATCTGAAATCCGGAAGAAAGGAAAGCAGATAATAGAGGATCTAAATCATCCTATCCTTATTCACTCAAAAACAAGCACTAGGAACATGTGTTAGAAGGAAGTTTGGAGGAATCACATACATTTAGCTATGAAAAGTAGACTGAGATACAGCATCAAGAAGTGATTTCTTAAAATTATTAAAATCTGCCTAGGAAAGACACATTTGACTTATTCTGAGTAGCTTCAAAGAACAGAATGAGGACTGAGGTAGTAACTATAGAGAAATAGATTTGGACTTTTACACTAAATCAGAGAAACTTCCAACAATTAGATTAATTCAAAGTAGGAGACAATGAAACAGTCATGGTGGGGGGGCACTCCAAATTCTGGACAATGCAAGGAAAAAAAATCTGTTCTTTGGCTGAAGTATTGAACTAGACGGCCTTGACCGTCTTCTCCAATGATTGGATTCAGTGAATTTATGATAAGGTCTGCAAGGACTTTCACATCTCACAAAACAGCAACAGCAACAAAGGCTCAGGATGTGGAGGGCACCCAGCTGGCAGCAGCAGGCTGCAATCACAAAGTGGAGGCATACGTGTGAGTCTGTGTTTTGTTCACACTCATCGGTAATTTGTACTTCTCATGTGCTACCGTAAGGGACGAACTGCTCCGCCAGGATGTAGAGCCCAGAGTTGGGAAAGAATTACAAGACCCTTTGAAAATTTTTCGTTTACATGTATAATGGTACATCACTATTAAAATCCTTGTGCAGTTAACACCCTAATTATTACAGGTTGTCACTCAAACATACAGAAAAAGTAGGCCAGAGTAAATAGACACACTTCTCCACTTGCAAGCTTGCTTTCAAGATATAGTCTAATAAACTGTGGAACAATGCAATGTGAAGAGGACAATTTGCTGTGGACATGGAATCACACAGAACATTAGTCTTGTATGTGTCTTATCATTGACAGTCTTCCTATACCAGAGTTCTTGAGTTTCTAATGTATGCCTTGCTTCAGCTATTCCAGTGTTTTGTGGTCAATTCTAAATTTGCTTTTTCTGCTTTTAGCTCTTCCCACAATGCCTAGCTCTCCTTTAATAGGAGCTCAATTTTGTGTTCTCCAAATTGGATCGCTCCTCTATGTATATTTGTAATTCTATTTCTAAGAAGGTGAGTCTGCTAAGTTTTGATGTCTCTGTTTCTTCTAACATCATTACTAGGAAATCTTTCCCAGCTTGCAAAATCAGAAAGGATATTTTCCTCTCTGGTCCTTCAAGCTCCTAATTCTAAAACACTCCCTGTCATGTTCATGTTGCATGCATATTACCTCAGTTAAGTCTCACACTACCCCCATTTTTTAAATGAGAAGAGAGACCTGGGAAAGCTCAGTATCTTGGCCTGAGATAGCACAATTAAAGTTCTGTCTGGGAATCAAGCCCTTGTCTGACTCCATAAACCATTTAGGTCAATATGTCCACATACACAGGGAAGACAATTCAAGCCGTCATCATAGGGGTTCCATTATGAACTTTATACTTTGTCTTCAGAAAAGCTTTCATGAGGAGTGCCTGGGTGGCACGGCGGTTAAGCGTCTGCCTTCGGCTTAGGGTGTGATCCCGGCGTTATGGGATCGAGCCCCATATCAGGCTCCTCTGCTATGAGCCTGCTTCTTCCTCTCCCACTCCCCCCTGCTTGTGTTCCCTCTCTCGCTGGCTGTCTCTATCTCTGTTGCATAAATAAACAAAATCTTTAAAAAAAAAAAAAAGAAAGAAAGAAAGAAAAGCTTTCATGAAGGCTTTTTGCCCATCTAGGGAGAGTATTAATAAAACAAAAATAGGAAGGAGTTATCAACAGGCCCCGATAACTAGGAAATGAAGGTGTTGAAAGTTCATTCCATAGCATTGGGGAAAAGGCAGATTCACTAGGAAAGGATTATCTGACTACTCCCTGGTATTCAATGTGGCCTGTGATCATAGGGGTTAGCGCTGCATAAATGAACACAGCTCTTCAGTTCTGACTGAAAACGGTTGCCAGGTACTGTTACTGAGGTTCATGAGATGTTAGTGAACAATAAAGGAGATTCACATAACAATACTGTTTCTGGATAAAGAGTGGTCTTAGTTTAAAAATTTTAAATTGCTAATGGAAAAAAACATACCACTCCTGAAATTCAGTTTGACTACTGACTCCACTTCCTATGTTCCAAGTATTGCCAAGTGTCAGAGTATAGTCCTTACTGCTATGCTGCCCCAGGGTGCTAGAACATGAATGATCATATCCATGGGGATGTGAAGTATCAGTCTGACCTGAGTAGCACCAGAGTCTAGGTTTTTATTAGCTTTGTGAAACTGAAGGAAGGGAAATGGGGTCAGGAGGCCAGAAGGGGGCGCTCTCAGGCCCTATCCCTGTTGCTAATTACAGACACCAACAGGCAGGGTCATATCCTGACACTCCCTACAAAAGAAGCCTATACTTTACTACTCCAGCGGGAGGAAGAAACAATGTCTCCTCTACAGAAAACAGTCCAGGCAATGAGAGGGTCACAATTCAGCCAATGAAAGGCCGCTCTACTTTCAACTCCTAGTTTACTCGAATGGAATTTTTTTAAAAATTATTTAATAATAACTCCTCCCAACTCCCCCATTTCCTCTGTAAAGGAATGGTTCTCTCATTTGATTTCTGGACTTGCCTATGGCTTTGGCATAGATTGCTTGTCCTGAATTGCAATTCTCTGCTATTCCTGAATAAACCCATTTTTTTGGTCAAATAAACCCATTTTCAGTCAAATATCTGATAGTTTTATTTTTGAGGTTAATAGTTTAAATTTAGTAAATCTAGCTCTCATTGTCAAGTGCAGCTTCCTGAGTACTGAACTACAATATGATGACTGAAAAATCTCCCTTTTTTCATGATACAGACCCAATTTCATGTGTCTAGTATTCTTTAGACCCAACACCAATTTCAAAAGAAACAGGAGACCCTCATCCCTCTAGTTCTAATTGGTTCTCCCAATTAAACAAGTTTTAAAATATTTGTGATTATTGTATTTAAATATTTTGAAACGTTTTCAATAATTCATAAGGAGTACTTCCTTTATTCAAAGGACAGCATTATACATTTTTCTAGTTAATGCTGTAAACTCAAATTCTAAACTGTCACATGGCCTTCAGTTTAAGCTCAAAACTGACTAGAAATTTTTCTGGACTATCACATATGCTACTGTGAACCTTTCAACAAGAAGTTTAATGTGGTTTCCAGTTTTGCTGAACTGCAAGGTTGCCATTAGAATGAGGCTTCTAGTTAGTGAGATTTCTAGTTAGTTTGCAGGCCTTTTCAGGACATTTATTTTTTTTTCTGTCTTTAACATTGAAGTCATTTTCCAAAGTTAGGTTACATAGAACATACATTTGCAATCATGTGATATTCACTTGATTCCTTCTCGAAGTATTCTTCATTCATTTATACTCTCCCTTCTTTATAGAATGCCAGTGTATAATATTGAAAAAACAACTATGTCAAGGTAAAAGTTTACATTTGACACTTGACATCTCATTAAAGCTCAATTTCACTTTAAGGGACAATTTTTAAGAAGTTGTATCCTTGGAGTGCCTGGGTGGCTCAGTCATTAAGCGTCTGCCTTCAGCTCAGGGTGTGATCCCAGGGTCCTGGGATCGAGCCCCATATCGGGCTCCTCCGCTGGGAGCCTGCTTCTTCCTCTCCCACTCCCCCTGTTTGTGTTCCCTCTCTTGCTGGCTGTCTCTCTCTCTCTGTCAGATAAATAAATAAAATCTTGAAAAAAAAAAAAAGTTGTATCCTTAACTGAAATCAGTGTAGAACTACTATTCAGTATTCTTAGTTATGCTCACAATGTCAGCCACATAACAGCATTTAATACATGCTATTGACACACGCACTTTCAGGCTTGTTCGATTTCATATACTTGGAGTCCTGTAAACTTCTCTTTGCATGACCTCAAGCTGAAAAGCAGACCGTGTTTGAAATGGGCTATGATTCTGACCTAGAGGTTTTGGTCAAAGGAACATTGCAAACTCAGGAGCTTCCACAGTCTCAGATCTTTTTAAAAATAACTTTCTGCTGATAATAGTAAGGTTTTTCCAGAAGAGTCTCAGACCAAACTCCCACCCCAAGTTGAGCATGCCTCCTTTCACTAGAAGGAACCATGTCATTCCCCCTTTATAAATAACTTGCTAGAGCGCATAGCACAGACAAATCCAAAGTGAATGTGAAGGTCTAACTTTGCTCATCAGCAAGTTTCTTCTAGCAAATAAACCTATCTGTACATCAACTTTGTGTGCCTTTACTTCAATCGCCTAAGATTATGAAAGTGTACTCAGGAACAAAGCGCCTGTGGACTCATTTATGTCCTTCGTCATTTCAGTAACTGAATTAAGACTAAGAAGGACTGGCAAACCAAGTATGAAATCCATGGGATTCAACTTTGCTCATTGTCTTTAGATGATTTCTAGTCTAAAGACCTCTGATCTTTTTCTTTTCATCCCAAGATCATTGTCAGTCTACTTTTATTTTCTCTGGCTTTTAAATACTCAGCCTCAGTATGATGCTAAAAGCTAAGCTTTACCACCTTCCAAATTTTCTTTCTATCCAGGCATCTTCACATGGTTCCTATGCTCCTCTTAGAAACCTGACCTAGTCAAAGGGTGGTCAAATTTGTAAACAGCCCCATAATAAGTATTTTGGGTTTTGAGAGCCAAATGGTCTCTTACAACTGCTCAGCCTCTGCAGGTTTAATCATAAAAGCAGCCATAGATCATGTGTAAACAAATGAATGTTGCCGTATTCCAATAAGAGGTCCTTCACAGAAATAGGCAGCTGGCCAAGCTGACCCACATTGTAGTTTGCCAGCTCCCGCTCTTGTCAAGAATACTGTACCATAGACAACTTGCCTACTTATCTAGGACTACATCGAGCATTTGGATACTTATTAATTCCCCCCGATAATCCATTCTGTGAAATATTGCTTGGAATTTCTCTTTCTCTCCTCTGTCTCTTCCAGCTCTTCTTAGAATACCCGAAATCAGGGGCGCCTGGGTGGCACAGTGGTTAAGCGTCTGCCTTCGGCTCAGGGCGTGATCCCGGCGTTATGGGATCGAGCCCCACATCAGGCTCCTCTGCTATGAGCCTGCTTCTTCCTCTCCCATTCCCCCTGCTTGTGTTCCCTCTCTCACTGGCTCTATCTCTGTCGAATAAATAAATAAAATCTTTAAAAAAAAAAAAAAAGAATACCCGAAATCAGGACAAGCACACTTATCACTAAGTTATATTAATAGATTTAACTATGTAAATATTAATGCTCATATCACTGTTGGAAAGATATAAATATACAGATGTATGGGCAATTTTTAATCAGAAGAACCAAATCCCCCTCACCTTTACCACTGACCTTTTTCCCTACATAGATAGTGTATCTCAAAGCTTTTCAGCCCCTGTGTTTAGCTTCCCATTTCCCTACATCTTCTGAATACTAGAAGCACCAGCTGTTGTAAGTTCTATGAACCTGATACCCATATCCCCTCTTCCACAGACACTGGTCCCTGCCCCCAGGTTAAGGTCTTCTGTGAAGCTGTGAATTGAACCTTAGCTGATGCTTACCCAAGCTCCTCTGTACAAGAATCACAAGCATGGCCAAGTCCATTCAGCTGCTTAAAGAGGGAGTAAATTTTATTCTGTCTGGCCTCTGCCATCCTTTGTTGTTGTTTTTTTTTTTTTCAATCACATTTTCGATCTTAATCGGAAATACCCCTCCCTTTACTAGTGAATATTCCAGTGGGCTCTGGAGATCTCACATTCCGTATGTAGCGCATTCTTGAGCTAGAGGCATATTAAAATTGCATATCCATTTATATGGAGGTCTAAGAGCAGGTAAGGAATGAGCCTAACATGCCACTGAGATTTTGTGGGTTGTTTTTAAATTAGGACTTACATTTTTTTTAATATTTTTTTATTATATTATGTTAGTCACCATACAGTACATCCCAAGTTTTTGATGTAAAGTTCCATGATTCATTACTTGAGCATAACACCCAGTGCACCATGCAATACGTGCCCTCCTTACTACCCATCACCAGCCTATCCCATTCCCCCACCGCCCTCCCCTCTGAAGCCCGCAGTTTGTTTCTCAGTGTCCATAGTCTCTTATGTTTCATCCCCCCTTCTGATTACCCCCCCTTTCTTTATCCCTTTCTTCTTCTACCGATCTTCCTAGTTCTTATGTTCCACAGATGAGAGAAACCATATGATAATTGTCTTTCTCTGCTTGACTTATTTCACTTAGCATTATCTCCTCCAGTGCCGTCCATGTTGCAGCAAATGTTGAGAATTCGTTCTTTCTGATAGCTGAGTAATATTCCATTGTATATATGGACCACAGCTTCTTAATCCAGTCATCTGTTGAAGGGCATCTCGGCTCCTTCCATGATTTGGCTATTGTGGACAATGCAGCTATGAACATTGGGGTGCATATGGCCCTTCTCTTTACTACGTCTGTATCTTTGGGGTAAACACCCAGTAGTGCAATGGCTGGGTCATAGGGTAGTTCAATTTTTAACTTTTTAAGGGACCTCCACACTGTTTTCCAGAGTGGCTGTACCAACTTGCATTCCCACCAACAATGTAGGAGGGATCCCCTTTCTCCACATCCTCTCCAACAATTGTTGTTTCTTGCCTTGTCTATCTTTGCCATTCTAACTGGCGTAAGGTGGTATCTCAGTGTGGTTTTGATTTGAATTTCCCTGATGGCTAATGATTTTGAACATTTTTTCATGTGTCTGTTAGCCATTTGTATGTCTTCATTGGAAAAGTGTCTGTTCATATCTTCTGCCCATTTTATGATTTGTTTATTTGTTTCTCATGTATTGAGTTTGAGAAGTTCTTTGTAGATCTTGGATACCAGTCTTATAAACTCTTTTTTTAAGAAAGATACTATCTTAAGAAAACTACTACTGAAAAAAATAGACCATATGGTGTACAGAGCAATTGTGCAAATCAACAATATGTGTACAAGTTTTATGAGAACCAAAACAAATACAATAGGGGCACCTGGGTGGCATAGCGGTTAAAGCGTCTGCCTTCGGCTCAGGGCGTGATCCCGGCGTTACGGGATCGAGCCCCACATCGGGCTCCTCCACTATTAGCCTGCTTCTTCCTCTCCCACTCCCCCTGCTTGTGTTCCCTCTCTCACTGGCTGTCTCTATCTCTGTCGAATAAAGAAATAAAATCTAAAAAAAAAAAAAACAAAACAAAACAAATACAATAGCAAAACAGGCAGTTACCAGGGATAGTGGATGGGAGAAATGGGTAAAGGTTGTCCAAGATACGAATTTCCAGTTGTTAGATGAATAAATTCTAGGAATATAACATACAGCAAAACAACTACAAATGACAGTACTATATGGTGTACTTTAAAGTCGAGCAGATTTTAAAAGTTCTTACCACCCCACCCCCAAAAATTGTAATTTTATGAGGTGACAAATATGTTAACTTATCTTGTTGTATGTATGTATATAAAATCACAACACTGTATACGTTAAACTCAATATGCAGGTCAGCTGTATCTCAATAAAACTGACACAGAATCTTAAAAATCACATTTGGAACACTGTCTCAGAGGGAAGAGAAAGGAAAATGACAAATGGGAATAAAGAAGAATTAAACAAAACGCAGAGTTTCTATGACTGGTCAATACTCATCTCCAGGAATTGAAGAGCATGATTAACTGAACCCTGGACACCTAAGGCTAAAAATACAAAAATAGGAACTGAATTTACAAGACAACAAACTTGACCAAACAAACTCTACTTCATTTTCTAGAATGTGTTAATCAAGTAATGTGCTTTCATTTTTTCTTGAAAGTTAGAAAGACAGTGCTATTGTTATTAATAATTAAATGGAGAGTACTTTTTGCCATGAAGGCATAGCTCTACTAGTTGTTAGTTGAAAGAAGCCTACCACTGGGACAGCCTATGGAAATGCAATTAATAACCATTGGAGATACCAAGAGACCACACGCGTACAGAATATAAATGAACTACAAAGATTTACAAGGAAATGGTTCCACAGAGGGAGTCTAGTGACACAGAACCACCAGAGCTCAACTTTTAAATGACTTCTAATTTTTTACCAGAACTCTGGGACAGAATTCATTTCATGTAAATTACTGCACAACATCTATTTTGTGTTATAATTTGGACGTCCGACACTGCATGTGAGCTTTTTTTTTGGTATTGAAACATTTAAAACAACTGAAGCATTAATTATTGAAGGAGACATGCTAGGAATTCTTAGAACCACCCCAACGCACCAACTGCAGGGCTGTGGATGGTCCAACTATTAGTCAGGCCTGACTCCCATGGCTTCAATAGGATCTTTGTGGGAGTTAAGAACCACAAAACTTGATCCCACACCATGTTTGTTCCCTAACTGAATTTGTTTTAGTTGCAATCAACTACCTCCAGGAAATGGCACGTAAGAGAGGCCTCAAATAATTCACCTTTGCAGTATCAAATGGTTCGTCATGATAAGTCTACAATCTTACAACTAGAGATTAAAATTTTAAAAAGAGAAAGAAAAAAGAGGGGAGGAAAAAGTAGGAGTCTACCAGGGCTGCCCTGCCAAAACACCACGGACTCTGAGATTTGTTTTCTCACAGTTCTGGGGACTGAAGTCTAAGATCAGGGTCCAAGATCAGGTTTGATTTCTTCTGAGGCCTTGCACAAAGCCATCCTGTGTCTTCAGTGGCCTTTCCTTTGTGTGCTTACATCCCTGTTGTCCTTGTAGGTTCTAATTGCCTCTTATAATGACCACCAGTTTAATTGGATTAGGGGCCCCCCTAATGCTTAGCATCATTTAAAAAATTATCTCTTTGGAATCTGCCACTTACTTCGTGGATAGACCTTGTTATTAAAATAAAGACCATGTTTAAAAAAATGATTTAAAAAAAAGATCACTTTTATAGGACACTCTACCTGTCCTGCACTATCTGATTAACTCTCAATTATTTCTATTTCCTCTTCCCTCTTAAATTCAAGCTACACTGGGTTTCTTTCCACTCTGAATGGACCATACTTCCTTCTTCATGGGATCTTTGCTAGTGCCATTCCTTCCACTCAGAATATCATCTAGTCACCCATCATTCTTATTTTGACCATTACATCCTTGAACTCTCACTTGTGTCTCTGACTTTAAGTTTTCTTGTTAGATCTTCTACAACACAACGACTTTTCATTTATAGTAACAATTACAGTTTATATGTTATTTGTACGCATATATTTCAATGAGAGCTAAATTCTTCTAACTCAAGAAAATGACAGATTATAATACAAGTTATCACTTACATGGCATTTATTCTGTGCTAGAATATTTTTTAGTTCACTTAATTCTTGTAACAACCCTAAGATGTCTTTAAAATTAGTAGTATCATTAATATTTTATAAAAGGGAAAACAGAGGCACAGGAATTTTATATATATTGCTAAAGGTCACATACTTAACATAGTGCTGGAACACGAATCCAGGGAGCTATAGTTTTGTAGTCTGTTTTTTAACCAATATCCTATACCATGTAGTAAACTCATTAATTAGATGCTACATCGTTCCAGTTACACTGCACATCTCAAAATGCCTTTGGCTATGAGGATATCAAAAACCAAAGTTTTTAAAGCTCCATAGGGTTAAACTAATCACAGTGAAGCAGAGAAAGTCACGTTACTTTTATCTCCATGAAACAGGGAAGATCCAGCTCTTCTAACTCCATAAAATACTGTTGGTGAGCCATAAAGACAAAGTTTAGGGCTCCAGCAAGAGTCTAATATGGGGGGGGGGGTATGAACTCAGACCAAACCCTGCTCTAAATCATTGCACATGGCACATAAAGCAATCAAAAAGAATACACTAATTGAAGACCCAAATGATTACTGAGGCCAATTTTGAGATCTTGTGAAACACACATACACATACCAGTTAGCAGAAAATATCTACTAGTCTGATCTTTACAGATCAAAAATGTTCTTTGGACTAGAAAACAGAACTTTGTTCTTGTTTTTGCTTTTTTTCCCCTAAGATTTTATTTATTTATTTGACAGAGAGAGAGACAGCCAGCAAGAGAGGGAATACAAGCCGGGGGTGGGGGGGAGTGGGAGAGGAAGAAGCAGGCTCCCAGCGGAGGAGTCCGATGCGGGGCCCGATGAGGGCCCAATCCCAGGACTCTGGGATCATGCCCTGAGCCGAAGGCAGACGCTTAATGACTGAGCCACCCCGGCGTCCCTAGAAAACAGAACTTTGATTCCTTGGGAACTCCACTACTATTCACTCTGAAGAAGCAGAGTGTAATGAATGAGATACTAGATTCTGGAGCCAAATTGGATGGATTCAAATGAATCATTAGTTGTGTGACCTCAGGAAAAATCAATTAAATGCCTCCAGAATATAAGATACTTATCTTTTGGTTTGGTAGTAAAGTTTAAGTAAGTTACTATATACAAAATACTTAGAACAGTACCTAGAACACAGTAAGTGCTCTAGATGTTAGGTATTCTTTTATTCTCTGATCAAGGACTTTGATTTCTTAAATTTGCCTAATTTATACTTGACATCACTCTAGATTATTCATGTGTGAGTTATTTTTGAGAACAAAAAAATTGCAATTCACTTAGAACTCGAGAGTTAAGGTGATACCAAGTCATGAAAGAAGGCACAGATCTCAAAATTTCATGTTTCATGAAGAATGTGCTAAGATCACCACTGAACCTCAAACTATAAATAATATTCTACACACCCATTATTTGTTCATTTACCTCTCTATATTCCCACTTCCCATGAACCATCAATGACATATGCAGATGCTGACTTGGAACCAAGAAATTCCACAGGGTATAATGGTTCAAAAAATAGGCCTTATGGCTATTGCAGATGGCTCTTGGTCTATGACAGAATTAATACATATAGTACATATAGTTAGATGATCCAAAAATCTTTAACCAAGAGTTCATCATCTTGCCCAACCAACAACCTGAAGTTGTTACTTTTAAGTTTTATATTTTCCATGTTTTTTATGTACTACTTTTTTAATGGAAATAGTTTTGATAGTTAAAAAAAATAGAATAGATGGAGAGGGAAGTAATTAAAAGAGCCAAAGCAAAAAGACAAAAAAATCCTCAGGAGAGAAAGAAAAACATTGCAAGATGAGCAGAAACCCAACACAAGCAGGGAGAAAGTCTTAAAACTGAAGATAATTATTTCAGGTAATTGTTAGCAACAGCATTTTGGGACATAACTAAAAATAGGCAATTTTCAGCAAGTGAAAAAAAAAAAAAAAACAAAAGTCTAGCTAGTCCTGAAAGACAGATGACTAAGGAATAAGATGAAGTGTTCAAATATAATTACATTAAGTATCAATCATAAGCAGGTGCAAAACCCAGTACCAAGTGGCACAGTGGGAGGAAGTGTCAAATACTACAGAGGGGTCAACAGTAGTTTTTCCATCCCTTAGCAACTTCCACCTAGCAGGTAAGACACACACACATAATTCTTGATGTAGGACTTAAGTCTATTTTCTCATGTTTTCTCATATTTCTTTTCGCCCTTATTTCTATTATTCAATTTGGAAAACAGAGATATAGCACAAAGGAAAAAAACTTTTATATTTATCAATATTAGGCTTTTGAACTTCAAATGACAAGACTGGCCAATAAAAGACCACAAATGTCAGACTGGATGGGGGAAGGAAACAATTCAGCTTTATGATGTTTATTAAAATATATAATTCAACATTTGAAATATTAAACATGGAAAAATTGAAAGCCAACAAGATAAAAGTACTGCAAAGGGAAAATATGACTGTAAAAGATAAAAATCTCCCCAAGAACTACAAATGGAGAAATTAATGAGATTAACAAGATAACTTCATGTAACACTAATTCCAAAATGTTTTAGCAAAGAGAAAACATCACCACCAAGGTAAAGAAAATTATGAAAGGTGCCTAGGAATAAATGTAGTGAAACATAGGATATTGAGAAAGTTTTAAAGAAACAATGTGTAAATTAAAAAAAAAAAAGACTAATATAACCCATCCATTGAGGTAACATAAAAGAACACTTGGGGCGCCTGGGTGGCACAGCCATTAAGCGTCTGCCAGGGCGTGATCCCGGCGTTCTGGGATCGAGCCCCATATCAGGCTCCTCCGCTATGAGCCTGCTTCTTCCTCTCCCACTCCCCCTGCTTGTGTTCCCTCTCTCACTGGCTGTCTTTCTCTCTAATAAATAAATAAAACTTTCAAAAAAAAAACATAAAAGAACACTTAAAGAGGCAGTATACCACATTCATCAGTTTGAAGACTTGATATCAGAAAGATGTCTATCTACATTATCTGCAGATCTAATGTAATTATAAACAAAATCCAAATAGGTTTCTTTGGGGGAGGATCTATGTAAATGGTACAAAAATTTATATAGAAGACCGAAGAACATTATTGAATGTTCAGTACAGTCTTGTTGTACCAGATATTAGATCTATATTCTTAAACTATAGTAATTTCTATATTATGAAACGCTGACCAATCAAATATACAAATTGATACATATCTTCTTTAAACACTTATATTACAAAGTTGACATTTCAGGTTACCGCAGGTTTTGATTACTCCACAAATAATCCTTACACAACTGATTAGCCACATGGGAAAAGGAAATTGAATTCTTATCTCACATTTTAAACAAAACCCAACTACAAATGTATTATAAAGCACAATAATTAAGATAGCATGGTATTGGGGGGCGCCTGGGTGGCATAGCGGTTAAGCGTCTGCCTTCGGCTCAGGGCGTGATCCTGGCGTTGTGGGATCGAGCCCCACATCAGGCTCCTCTGCTATGAGCCTGCTTCTTCCTCTCCCACTCCCCCTGCTTGTGTTCTCTCTCGCTGGCTGTCTCTATCTCTGTCGAATAAATAAAATCTTTAAAAAAAAAAAAAAAGATAGCATGGTATTGGTACAAGAACAGAACTAGATGAACAGAATAAAAACTTAAAGACCCACAAATATGTGGATATTTAAAAAAAACCATGGCATCACACATCGTTGGTGAAAGAACGAGATTATAAAAAAATGACTCTGCAATAAATGGATATCCACACAGGGGAGGATAACAATGGACCTCTATTTCACATCATACACGAAATCAGTTGCAAGTGGATTAGTCTCTAAATGTGAAAGTCAAAGCAATACGGCCTGTAAAAGTTATATGTATATTTAATATATACTAGAATACATAATGTATGATACATGATACAACATAAATATCGTCAAATTCTTAATCTGAATAAGAAAGCACTAGCCATTAAAAAACAGAGAAGTTTGCCTATGTTTAAGTTAAACTCTATTCATCAAAAATACCATTGAGAAATTTAGAGGCAAATCAAAGTGTGGCAGAACACTTAGTTGCAACCTATATAACTGGTAAGACTTGTATCTCACATGTTTAAAGACAAAAAGCAAATCAGAGACAACCACTCAAAGAAGAGCTAAGAATGTGAACAGGTACATAACAAAAGAATACACAGCAATAAGCCCTAAGGCAGTGCTGGAGATCGGCTGGTATTTTAACTTTGGAAGACAGTTAGACATTCAGTGTCATTCTTCTGTACTTTTCATGAGAAAAGTAACTATGTTCACCAAGACACATGTACAATAATAAACCTACCAGCATTTTCCTTAATAGCTCTGTTAGGGTTAATTTCATGTGTCAGCTTGGTTAGGCGGGATAAACAAACTTTGGTCAAATACCAGTCTAGATGATGCTATGAAGGTCTTTAAAATGTGGTTAACATTTCAATCAGACTTTAAGTAGATTACCCTTCATAGTGTGAGGGGGCCTTACCCAATCAGCGGAAGGCCTTAAGAGAAAAAACTGAGGTTCCCAAGAAGGAAATAATTCTGCCTCCAAAGCACATTAAGATTCAAGACCACAACCTCAACTCTTTGGGTATCTCTAGCTTGCTGGTCTGCCCTGCAGATTTTGGGCTCACGAGCCACCACAATCACAGGGATAATTCCTTAAAATCTCTCCTACATATAAGTGTGAATACGTACATCAACCCCCCTTGGTTTTGTTTCTCTGGAGAACTCTAATACAAGCTCCAAACTGGAAACAATTAGCCATTTAGAGGTCTATTAACATTAGATAGCTAGATTGAGAGTCATATAATGGAGTACTGAATCCCAATGAAAATGAAGAGTGTCTAGTGAAACGTGAATTTCACAAACAAAATGATGAATCAAAAGAAGCCAAATACAATATCACATATGATATGGTTCCATTTAAATAAAGTTCAAAAGTAAGTAAACCCAATTTTAGCATCCAAGGATGTGTTTTTAGGTGAGTAAATAAGTAAAAAGATAGTGGTGACAATTATTGACAAATAAAGGTTATCTTTGGAGAGAAAAAAAGAAAAAAGACTTCAAAGGGGCACAAAAGAGCCTTCTGGGGGGATCAAGACCTATGCTTTCCTGACTCAGGTGACTATTATCTAGGCTTTGTTTTGAAATAACTGAGCTATCCATTTTTCAGTTTCTGATGTGTGTTCTATTTTACAATAAAAGGCATTAGCAAACAAGAGTGAGAAAGAGATTCTGAGGTAGGAGAATGAGATCACACATACAGACATTGGTAATAGTCTAGTTTTTAGGTTCCATTTTAGATCCTAACGCTGTCAGACATTAAAGTAGAAACTTAATTTACTACCAGCAAGGTCTCATGTTTTGACTTCTGGATCATTCCACAAAACCATGAAAAGCAAAATGACAGAGATTAAATGGCTACTTTTCCTGCACTGGTGGCTGAGGTCCCTGCAGAGGCAGATGTTCTTAAGAAATCAGATCTTGCTGTGATAGCAGTATCAGCCAGCATGCAAGACTGAGCATTTGGAATGATCGGTCTGTGTTATTTGCAGGCCATGTGGAAGCTGAGCAGAGCTGAAGCAGTGATCCAAGAACACAGTGTCTGGAACTGATCGCATCCTGAATACCTGTTTCAGCCTTCTGCAGCCAATTGATCACCCAACACTGCTGTAGCCATATGCTTTGGCTAATACTCTTAGCCTTAGCTGATTACGGTGCTGTTCTATAAGACACTGATGATACTGAAGACATTTTATGAGAAACTACCTGATCCGAAGTGGCAGATTAGAACCACATAGCTGTGACTTCTGAAACAGGCCAAGGAGATGGCAAAGAATATACTCTGTCAAGTGCCCTGTACCTCAGTGGCCAACTGATCATTCCAGTCAGCTCAACCCTATTTTCTTCAATTAGAAACATTCTATTTATAACACTCTCAACTGCCAATTCAATGGTTACCTTTTACTGAGACCAAATAGCATCTTCTTTCTCCTATAACTCATGCCCATTCCACCCCGCAGTCTTGCTTTGTAATCACAATCCTTATGCTGCTTTTTTGGAAATCAGGCAGTTGAATCCCCAGGAACAAAATCACAGTATGTTTTTTAAATAAGTAAATAAAGTGAAATTAAAAAAAGGAGTCTGGTAAGGAATACAGTGGCAATAGAATGGTCTAAACACTAAGAAGCACATCTATTGACACTGTTTTCTTTTGTTTGGCTTGTGAAAGTCCTAGCAGACCAAACTTTAGCTAATGTGCAAAACCCAGACCACCTGTATGGGTATACCTGCTGTCTCTAAGTGCCTTTATTGGTGAAAATGTGATTGCTGTTGTAAGGTTCTTTATACCTGCTGTTTGGTGCCTTAAAAATATCACATTCACATGATTTTTGTTAGAACTGAATCTTTCCTTTGCTAAAGCATACTGCAGTCCTAATTTATCTACCCCCTCCTGCCTCCTTAGCTAAGCCCAAATGATGCCAGGCCTCTAACAATTGTAATCTCTGATAAAGGGACCAAGGGGTCCACTGATATCTGCATTAGTGATGATAAAATGAATCCTGTTGATAAGCATTTTTTAAATTTTTTAATTTAAATGCAATGTAGTTAACATATAGTGTAATATTAGTTTCAGGGGTAGAATTTAGTGATTCATCAGTTGCATATAACACCCGGTGCTCATTACATCAAGTGCCCTCCTTAATGCCCATCATCCAGTAACCCTATCCCTCCATCCACCTCCCCTCCAGCAACCCTCAGCTTGTTCCCTTATATGCAGGGAATTTTCATCTTTTTAATTTTTTTCCTTCCCTTCCCCTATGTTCATCTGTTTTGTTCATCTAGTTCCATCCACATTATTGTAAATGGCAAGATGTCATTATTTTTGATGGCTGAGTAATATTCCATTGTGTGTATGTGAGACACCACATCTTTATACATTCCTCTGTTGGACATCTGGGCTCTTTTTGTATTGTGGTTATTATGGATATTTCTGCTATAAACAGTGGGATGTAGGTACCCCTTCGAATCACTATGTTTGTATCCCATGGATAAATACCTAGTAGTGCAATTTCTGGGTCATAGGGTAGCTCCGCTTTTAACTTTCTGAGGAAGCTCCATACTGTTTTCCAGATTGGCTGCACCAGTTTGCATTCCCACCAACAGTGTAAGAGGGTTCCTCTTTCTCCGCATCCTTACCAACATCTGTTCATTTTAGCCATTCTGCTGGTGTGAGGTGGTATCTCATTGCGGTTTTGATTTGTATTTCCCTGATGCTGAGTGATGCTGAGCATTTTTTCATGTAATTTGAGATATCTGAGACGATTCTATCTATAGTTCTTTTGTATTCTCCCATCCCATAACAAAACACACATGAGCCCACCCCTTTTGGCACAGAGAAACACACATGTTCTAAGCAGATAGCTAGGCTTGTTGCAACACTCAGATTTTGCAAGGCAGGAGAACCTGTTAGAATCTGCTGCAGAATCTAAGTTCAGTAAAGAGGTTAAGCCAGGTGTCTAGGAAAGAAAGGGAAGGATTACTGAGATGTAAGAGATGGAAACATTTCCTGGAGTCTGAAAAAGGGATGGATAGTAGAAGAAAAAGTGTTCCTGCTCTTATCACCAGTATTCCCCACTCTCAAAAATATTCCTATAACTCCAAACATGAAACAAAAGCCTAATTAAAAATTAAGAAAGAATCTAGATATAGTTCTTCAGTCTCTTGCACTTGTCAGTGATCAGTGTATGTCTGGGAACAAAGTGACACTTAGTAGACCTGGCCTCCTCTCCCTCCTGAGATAGAAAGAATGACCAAAGCCCAAGCATACTCTGTATTAAATGCCCATATATCCCATGGCTGCTCATGAAAACATCTATTCTTGCTCTCCCACCCCCTTCACATTTTACCTTTTTCCCCCAGTGCCTATGAATTTTAATTATCCCCACTCATCACAATGCTGACCTTTGGGAGTCCAGGAGTCATGAAGTCATTTGGGCATTTTCCTGGTTTGAGACTAAGAGCCACTTCTTAGTGAGTTTCTATAGCACAAAGGCACTTACGGCTCCTTCAAGGGGATATTTAAGCAGTATTTTGATAGTTGAAATTTCAATAAGTCATCAATCTGAGAGCGGCAAATTGCTTCTCAGCAAGCATAAATTATATAAAAAGATGTCACCCAAAAGCGACTTCTGATTGGGACAATTATACTAATAACACAAAAGTCGTGCAAAGGGACAATTGTTATTGGAGGGTGGGTTGGGGGACAGCTTCTGAGTCTGAGGTTTACTTCTTAAGGCAACATGTGAGCTAATAATTTAATTCACGGGAGTTCTGAAAATCAAAAGGGAAAACTGCATAAATACTAGACTGAGAAAAGCTATTCACTTAATTTGAAAGTAACTATATGCACACACTTAGCTTTTAAGCTCAGAGAGAGAAAGGGAAAAAGATTTTTAGATGTATGTTAAACCCTCATCCAGGCCCATATGCCCTGATTTGTATTGAAAGCCCCTTCCCCAGTTCTTCTTCTCAGATTACTGGAGACTTGGTCATATAAGGAGTGCTGAAAGGGTGTAGGGCAAGGTGGGAAATCTGCCTCATGTCAGAAACATCCCAAGAAGATCAACATCAGGCCCATATTAATAAGTGACACTTCTCAGCAGTATAAACCTGGTAATTTCAGATGCTTTCCTGCCAATCAGCGATCACAATAACATCGTTTACAGCACTCTTCCCCTGACATAAAAAGATGCCACTGGAGAGATGTTATGATGCTGAATATATCAATGAGTTATAAAATATATAAGAGGGGCACCTGGGTGGCACAGCGGTTAAGAGTCTGCCTTCGGCTCAGGGCGTGATCCCGGCGTTATGGGATCGAGCCCCACATCAGGCTCTTCCACTATGAGCCTGCTTCTTCCTCTCCCACTCCCCCTGCTTGTGTTCCCTCTCTCGCTGGCTGCCTCTATCTCTGTCGAATAAATAAATAAAATCTTTAAAAATATATATATATATAAAAGAAAAAGATAAAAAACCATATGAAGATTATGCCTATGCCAGCAAAGTATGGATAAAATTGAAAACAGAATCTGTCAAATAGCAATTTAAGAAAATTCAATTTTCCCTGCCTTTCTCAGAGTCTCCAACAATTTCTAGTGACTTTATGTTTCTATAGCTTACTTCATCTATTAAACAGACACACACACACATACACACGCACATACATACACATTCTATTCTAGCCAATTACACCTTTCTCTAAGTTTTTTCTCTTCAAATATCGTTCAAGCTTTTGAACATGATAGTAAATGAATGGAACTCACCATCTATCTCCCATTGCTCCAAGTATGGCAATAGCTGATTAGTTAAAAGTGTTCTATTGATTTGCTTCTGGAAATAAAGATCTGAGTAATGGGAACAATAGCTGGAGGCTAAGAATGCAAAATAAAACATGGTGCTTCCCTTCAGGAATTTAAATCCTGTAAATAAGGGTTAGAATTGGAATTCAGGGGCCAGAATCAAAACATGCCCACTTCACAAAGGCCCTAGAAAATATGGAAAACACTGTTTTAACTATTTTGCAAAACAGTTTTCCCACAACATCACAAGTTGAGGACTACCCCCACAGAGAAGATACATTCTTCGGAGAAAAAAAAAATTATATATACATACACGCTTCCACAGAGAGCTCACCTGAAAATAAATCTACTCTGATACTGAGTTGGTAAAATTGCTGCAAAATCCTCTAAATAATTCAATTTTTCAATGTGTCACTAATAAGTATCTTGCAAAAAAACACAGCAATTTCATTTACATGTATATTCTTGTCGGGGGAAAAAACATTCAAAACCTTCTGAAATCTATAATATTTTTGAAAAAGAGCATAAAATTGAGGAAGTATACACACTGTTTTCCAAAGGCATTATATAGCATGCAAGCTTCATCTTTAACCCCAAGCATGTAGACAGTAATGAAAGTGTCACACAGGTTGCGAGAGTGTATTATTAAAAAGCTAAAATATAAATCAAAGGAGGTAGGAATATTGCTGTAGAATTTACTGGCTGTAAGCTGTGTCTCATATTACTCATCAAAATTGAAAAAGCCATACTTATTCTCATAGGAAATTAAGGAGACTTGAAATGACTTAATGCAAGTTATTTTAACTTACAAGGTAGTTGTGTAAAAGTGAACAAATTAAATTCCCACTTTCAGAGGAAGCCAGAACAGAAATGCAGGTAGCTAAAGGGCAATAATAGAGTAATGAGACAGCTTGAACGCTTGAAAAGTAGTTCTTTTATAAGACTTTTTTCCTTAGGTCTTTCCAGAGTCACAGATGTTAAGTCAATCCCAGAAGGTCAGCAGGAATCAGAGGGCAGGCCTGGAAGGTCACTCTTCTTGAGGTTAAGAGACTAATGGAAACCAACTGGCCAGAGCAGGGAGTGTTCTCTAGCACCATCACTGACACACAGCTCATGATCTCAAGAGAAGTCCTAGACCTGGTCTACCACTCATTAAGGACCACATAAAAAAATAAATGGCCTGGGACAGGAGATCTCAAACCATCACATCAAATTAAGTAAATGTCACCCAAAATCCTAAAGTACAATTTATAGGTTATCTACTTATAAAAGATGCTTTCAAATCAGTTCAGTGACCTAAAAGTCAAATCAGTTCAGTGACCTAAAAGTCTATTAAATATGTTTTCTATATTCATGGTCCTGAGACAACTTCCCTAGAAGAAAAATGAAGGCATCAGACAAAAACTACTCCCCCCAATTTTAAATATGAAAGCTACAAAGGCAGACCAATACTAGATGTGTATTTTTGTAACTTCAATGGCAGAATAACCATTAATAACATTTCCCAAAATGGCAAAGAAATTTTAGCAAAGCTTCATCTATGTAAGTGAAATCATTCTGCAAATGCCTAGGAGTAGCACACCTGGAAAATTCAGTATATATCAGATCTATGCAAAAAATACCTATGTTTGCATGTAGACCAGAATTGGGTAATAGTCTTGTAGTTTTAAATATGGCTAGCAAAATACGTGCTTGCAGGATGTCAAGTATCTCTGCGCCCCCCCATTACTAAAGCCACTAGTAGCCTCCAAACCCTGTAAAAACCATAAAGACCCACAGATACCCAAATTTCCCTTAGAAAGTATTACCTCCCCTATTGAGAGCTACCATCCTGACCTTGGAGGAAATGATTACTAGCACGCGAGGAGTCCTGATAGAAGGAAGCATGCTCCCGCACTCGCTCACGCGTGCACACACACACACACAACAAAAAGCCACAACAAAAAACCCACGATAATTAAGCACCTATACTAGCTGGTTAGTGTACTCTGAACTTAAAACATTTTATTTCATTTTTCTGATAATCCTGCAAAACAAATGAGATTACACCCATTAATACATAGAGAAACCAAATCTCAGAGGGCAAATAACATTTCTCTAATATGTGGCTAGTTAAATAGGTAGAATATGTTTGGAGTGTAGTCTAGGAGTTTTGTACATTCCATCTCACCGTGTTCTTAACAGTTGGCAAGAAATGCAACTTTAACAAGAAAAACCAATGAAAGGGGCACCTGGTGGCTCAGTTGGTTAAGCATCTGACTCTTGATTTTGGCTCAGGTCATGATCTCAGGGTTGTGAGATGGAGCCCTGCATTGGGCTCCATGCTGGATAAGGAGCCTGCTTGAGATTCTGTCTCTCCCTCTCTCTCTGCCCCTTCCCACCTCTCCCTGTCTCTGGAAAAAAAAAAATGAATAAAAAGAAAAAGAAAAAAAAATGAAACAAACGAACTAATGAAAATGACATTACTTTGAAAGGATGTATTGATTTCTGTAGGAGAAAACTAAATAGAGGATTTATGATGTAATATAAGAAATTAAACTTATGAATAAGATTGTGTTCCAGAAATCCTAAATTATGGAATAAATTAGACATACCTAAGTGTAAAAGTGATTGAAATTAGAAACATATAGCTAGGCCTAATGAAAATACAAAAAAAAAATAATGGAGGAAGAATTTTTAAAGTCACGTTTATTCCACAATATAGGTCCAGCCATTCTCACTTTTAGATTTGTAAAATCCTAGTTTTAATGAACCCTTTCAGAAAACCAAAGGGCAGATCAGCTTAACTAAAACTTGCACTGAAAGGGTTTCTCCCACAACAGGCAGAAGCAACCACCTACTTCATCATAATCATTCTAACTGGACAATCTCTCTCATCATTCCCCTCTTCATACTTTTTTTTTTTTTTTTTACTTTATGAACAAAGTCTTTTTTTTTTTTAATTTTTTATTATGTTACATTATTCACCATACAGTGCATCATTTGTTTTTAATGTAGTGTTCCATAATTCATTGCTTGGGTGTAACACCCAGTGCTCCATGCAATACATGCCCTCCTTAATACCTATCACCAGCCTAGCCCAATCCCCCACCCCCCTTCCCTCTGAAACCCTCAGTTTGTTTCCCAGAGTCTGTAGTATTCTTGGAGACTGCTTTGGTTTAAGCCATCAATTATCTCCTTAATCACTGCAGAAATTTCTCAACTGGTCTTCCAGTTCTATCCTCATTTTAATGAGTCTTTCTTACTCTTACCAGAAGGTTCTTTCCAAAATTCAGTAGGATCGCTCCTACTCACCATCACCCAATTCTCCCCATCATTAACAAGATGAAGTCCAAGTTCTCTCAGCATGGCCCCTAAGGATTTGGGTCCTCTTGACTTCAACTTTTATCATTCTTCCAAAATGTGCTCTATCATGGAATCCTACTAACCCATCTAGTTTCTTAGATGAGCCAGGTTCCTTCCACAGTCAGTTTCTCTTATAGGTTTCCCTATCTCCAGTAATGGGTTTCTCTCCATAATTTGCTCGGAGACCTCACATTCATCCTTTAGAAGTTAACTCCAACTCCATCTCTTCTCATAAAACTTGGTCGCTACATTTCCCTCCTCTGTACTCCACTGTCCCCTCCATATGTATCTTATTAAACAGAGTGGTTGACTTGTTTCTCTCATCCCCTACCATCAAGGAGACAGATTCTGTGATCTGTGTTCCCAAAATATAGCATATTGTGAACATTAATGAATTTTTATTGGATAAACAGAAAAATGGCATCCGTTTTATTCTAGGATAAAGTCATACATACCACTCTAACAATTCTAACAATTCATTTTGAGGTTTTAAACATGTAGTTTATGTTTTTAAGACATTTAAAAACAGTGCAACTTATAACTCTAATATGTATAGGACAATATTTTAAATATTTATAATAAGGAGTTATATACATCTTTTGTTGATAGATTTATATGTCTCAACTCTAATAAATCCATGAAATAAAAATGAATAGGCACTTTTTGGAGAACAACTAAGTCAAGGACAGTGTGTTCCACTGTTAAAAGAAAATGCAGATTTCCTATTAAAAGGCAAATCCTTCATTTCAAGAGCATGAATAAAATAGGGCTTTAAAAATAATTCCAACTGGTTAAATTTAGTCTGAGTATTCTGTGTCTATCACCTCTTCATTTGATTTGGAATTGATTAAATTCATTAACTTTAAGCCTTTGCCTCTTATTATCTCTTTTTGAGACTGTCAAAAAAGTGTCAGTAGAAATATTGAGCTTGGTAATGTCCCTCATCCTATTTAAATTATCTGTTTTGGCTGAATCCCTGGCTGAAGATATATATATATTGATTGGTTTCCAAAGATTAAGAACTATGAATTGACACAGTTTTACCATTTTCATCCAGAGACAAATAACCTCAGCAAAGCCATACTTAGAGCCATTACATAGTCTTTTTTATTCAAAACACACTTTGATAGTTAATACATATTATTTCTAGGATAACCACTAAAACAGTGTAAGAAGTATAGCTAAGAACCCAAGAAAAGAAATAAAATGGAATAAAAAGTTTAATTGAAGTGGCAGGAAAGGAGTAGAGAAATAAAAGGAACTAACAGAAAACAAATATCAAAGGGCATACTAACGTCCCACCATATCAAGAATTACTCTAAGTGCAAATGGTCTGAATACTCCAACTAAAAGGCAGAGATGGCAGACCAAATCAATAACTAAGACAACTATGTACTATCTATAAGAGAATCACTTGAAAGTTAAAAATACAAATAAGTCAAAAGAAATATGAAAAAAAGATATACCATGTTTATGTTAAGCATAAGGAAGTTGTATTGGTTATATGAGTATCTCAAAGAGTAGACTACAGAATAAGAATCACTGTGAACAATTAAGAGGGTCATTTCATAATGACAACAATTAAAGGGAGAAATATATAAATCTAAATCAAATTGATGTAGTTGATTAAGGAAATTTAGAATACTACCAACCTAATTGACTTAATTGAGCTCATTCAACATTTCATATATAAAACAAATATGGATTAAACATACTTTCAAATTGCACTTAGAATGCATCAAAATAAACCATACAATGGCTCTAAGATAAATTTCAATAAATTTCAAAAAATGAAAATTGTGGTTATCTGACCTAAATCGAATTGAATTAGAAATTAAGAACTTTAACATATATAAACCCCTCCCAAATAGAAGTTAAATGCCATACTTCTAAGCCTATCTTTAAAAAAATAGCAAGTTGTAATAGATTTCAAACTAATAAAAACATGCCAAAGTACGTGAGATATCATGGTGTTTAGAGGGAAATTTATACCTTTAAAAGGTTATATTTGAAAAGATGAGAGGTATGTAAACAATGATCTAAGTTGCCACCTTAAGCTAGAAAAAAATTAAACCCAAAGTTGAAATAACCAGAGCAGAAATTAGATAGAAAACATTAAAGAAAGTTAACAAAAATCAAATATTGGGTTTAATGATTGACTGACACCTTATGAGGCTATTAATTTATCAGGGCTCCCATAACAAATTACTACAAAGTAGATGGCTTAAAATACAAATTTATTCTCACAGTTACAGAGGCCAAAAGGCCAATAATCTATGTGTCAGCAGGACTGGTTTGTTCTTAAATATCTGAAAGAATCTGTTCCATGCCTGTTTTCTGGTGGCTGCTGGCGATTTGCAGTATTCCTTGTCAGGTGGCTATCCTAGAACTTCGGCCTCCATCTTCACAAGTCAAGTCGATACTCATTCATAATAAAAATTAAAACTCGGAATAGAATTTTTTTCAATCTGATAAAAGGTATCTATGAAAACTTATAGCACACTCCTATTTAATGGAGAATAACTACTTTCCTCATATGTATGGGAACAAGTCAAGGATGTCAATTCTCACCACATCTTTTCAACATTTTACTAGAGGTCATTAAGGCAAGAAAAATAACAGTCATATACAAAAATACATATATTGAAAAAAAATCTGAGTGTATAGATATCTACCTAAGAAGTTCTAAAAAAAAAAAAAATCTACCAAAAAAACCTGCTAGGATTAATAGGTAAACTCATCAAGGCCACAGACAAGACACATGGCTAATGTAAATAAAAGAACTGTATTTCTACATGCAGTAACAAGTAATTGGAGAAGGAAATACTATACCAAGCAGTGTTAAAATAATTGAAAATAAATTTAATGGAATATATACAAGACTTCTGGCCTAAAAACTGCAAAAATGTCTGAAAGCAAAGAAGTAAGACCTAAATAAATGGAGTTTGTCATGTTAATGGGCACTATTGCTACAATGTCCATTTTCTCCTGATTGATCTTTAAAGCCAATTCCATCCAATTATAATTTTAGCAGGGTTATTTTAAAGAATTTATAAAAAGACTTTGAACTTTGAAAATGCAACTCTAAAACAGCCAAATTTCCTTCAACTCAATAATTAAACAACCCTATAAAACATTGAGCAAAATTTGTAGGGTATTTCACAAAAGATATATATTTGGCTTATAGCCACATGAAAACCTGCTAAACAGTATTAGCTACCAGGGAAATGCAAATTCAAACCACAAGGAGATACCAGCTCATACCTATTAGAACCGCTAGAATATCTAAAATTCGAAAGACCTAGGCTATCAAGGGTAGGTGAGGATGTGGAACCAATAGAATACTGTAAGTATAAAATGTCACAACTACTTTCAAAAACATGTTGGCATTGTCTTATAATGTTAAGCATATACCTACCATTTCACCTAGCAATCCCATCCCTAACGATTCACCCAAGAAAAAGGAAAAGCGGCATCCACATAAATTATTGTACCTGAATGATCATAGCAGCTTTATCTGTAACACAAGAACTGAAAGCAAAATGACCATAAACAAGTAAATACATAAACAAAAGGTGTAACTACTCAATGACCTACTATACAGTAACAACCACAAAACAATCATGTAAGCAGGGATAAAACATTTCAAGAAAATTACCTTGAGCAAAAGCAACCAGGCACAAAAGTGTATTGTATGCTTCCATTTATATAAAATGGTATAATTTGCAAAAGTTATCTACAATTATTTTAAAAACAGATTATTGGTTGCCTGAGACAGAAGACAGAGCGTGGAATAACTACAAAGGTACACAAAACTTGGAGGCAGTGCAAATGTGTGTCTTTATAGATACGTCAATTATATGGGTGTGTGAATTTATCAACAAATTCTACACTTAATGTGTAAGTTTTATTGTTTGTGAGTTATACTTCTATAGAGTTCATAAAGATGAATTAAAATGGCCAAACACTCATGAGGACAGATTTGGACTGAGGCTAAGTTACCCTCTTACCAGTCCCTAATCTCTCAGAGCAAAGAATTGCCAGCGGACAGAAGTTAAAGAAACGGAGAAAAAAAGAAACTATGGGTAGACTTAATGGAAGTAAAATGTAGAAACAAAGAAATAAAATGGCTGAAAAGATGACTTGGAATAGACAGATATTTTGCTGTGGGGATCTGTAGGGCACAAATCCTTAAAGCACACGATATGCAGCCCTGCTGTAAGAAACTGGGTGTAAGGTTGCTAGTGAGGAGGATTCTAAAAATTTTAGGTAGTTAAGTACCAAATCCCTGTACCTGCTCACATGAGGACCTCTGATTTAACTACTTTTATTCCTTCTCCTTCCTTTTTTAAGAGAGAGAAGGGCAGAAGGAGAGGAAGAGGGAAAGAATCTTAAGCAGACTCCATGCCCAGTGTGGAGCCCAACACAGGGCTCGATCTCACAATCCTGATATCATGACCTGAGCTGAAATGAAGTCAGACACTTAAACCAGCTGTGCCACCCAGGCACCCCCACAAACTGTTTAATTCTATTTGTCTTATGCAACCTGAAATATCTTACTACAAAATGAAAGACATTTCTCTGTCCTACAGTAGTTCATATTCTAATATAAAAAGATCACAAGGGCAAAGACAGATGGGCATGTGATATCATTTGGAGACTTTAGAAAGATATCTTCACTTGGAGAGGGCAGAGATCTCTGAAGTCTTCCTAAGTAGAGGAAGGATGGTGAAAAAAGGAGAAAGTATTCCAGTTGGAAGATTTAGCATAAAATAAAACACGGGACACTGGAATATAGGGTACCAGATTTGGGATCTATAGATTATAATGGGGAGACTGGAAGGCACCATATTGTAGAGGGCTTTCTATGTTACCTTCAACAACTTGGACAGGTTTTTAAACATCCTACAAAGGTAAGTGTGATCATTCAACCAGGTTTGCCTGGCACAGTCATGGATTATACCTGCCCTCCCGTGCTATGTATTCATAGCAGTCCCTGTTATTCTCAAAAGTGAAACAGTTCAGATAACAGAAAGGTGGTATCTTTTATATTATTTTGCGTATTAACAGAACTGAATTTGTTTTTGATAGAACACTCTTGGTTACAGCATCAAGGATGCATTTGAAGAGACAATAGAACAGTAGAAGTCCGTTAAGGAACATGATACAATAGTCCAGTTAAGAGAAGACAATGGACTAAAATCATGCGGTACCAATGCAGTTGGTGAGCAGAGAACCACCTTAGGAAGTATCCAGGAAGCCAAGTCAGAATAGGTGTTTAAAATGAAAGAGAGGAATCAATTACTCAAGTATTTGTAGCTAGACTAGAAGGAAATGCAAAAGGTAGAGAAGGAAGGAAAAAAAAAACATATGGAAAAGTTAGGGCAAAGAACAAGCAGAGTGGTAACATTTCCGGAGAGTTGTCAAAAATACTGAATACACCTGTGGTCCACTAAAGCAAGGTAGACAGAACTTTTCAGGTAGGGGATGGAAAGATATAGAATGCTTTAAAAAAGCAGAATGTGGCTGAGCTTTGATGTGAGAAAGGACAGCATAAACTAAGCAATGGTAGGCCATGATCCATATTCCTGAAAGTTTCCACAAGCCACTTGTTGGAGGTTCACTTTATCCTGTGTGAAACGAAGATTCAGTGGAAATATATAAGGTAGGCAGCAAGATGATCAGCTTAGTATTTGACATACCCCACAGTTCTTTGGCATACTAGAAAGTCAGTATTTTATAGGGGACTGTATTCAAAACACTGTTTGGAGAAGAAAGCCTCCTACCACCACTATACCAAGGATGTTTTTGCACTGAAGATCTGACCCTTTCACAATATGATAACATGTAATGTTTTAGATATCATATATATGGTATAACCACCAGATCAGCACCCAAGAAACTGGCCCATAAAACCTTCAAAGGTCAAGAGCTGGGGAATAGCAAGAGTTTCAGGTCTTAGGATAGTGAAGGATTTGAAGTAATAAGCTCAAATATATATTGCCATTGGGTCTGACAAATTTAGGAACATAGAGTGGTATGGGAGATCCAGCTACATTAATATTTTATTCCATGCCAGAACTGTCAGTTGCCTCTTTACCCAGAAAGTATAAATAGGGCCATGAATAGAGGAGGGTAAGGAAGACAGGCTACTGTCTTGGCAAGGTTGCACAAAGATTCAGCTAGTTATGGCTAACCCCTTCCTAAAAAGGAGCTTAAAAATCCCAGTGAGTTAATTATTAACCTGAAAATGATGACACTGTACTTTGCTGTATATATCAGAACCTATATTGTCAAAGTACACCCTAACCCTTTATAGAGGTAGGTGCCCAAATCAGATAGGAAATTCTTAACAGAAAAAGAGACTTACTAGTTTTAGGAGATTTACGCTTTCTCCCTTTGATTTTTCTCACTACAGATCTACCCAATCCAGCAGCTATTCTAAACACCGCATACATAATGCTCACATAGCAGGCATGCATTTGGTTGAACTTGTAACTTCACAGAACAGGAAGACAAGGAAGGTACCAGGAAGTTTGTTCTCTAGCATTTAATAGTGTGAATATTGCACCACCCAAAGCAGACTTTTTATTGCTCCATTGTGGTTGTAGGGAGCCCGGAAGGCATCATACACTTGACTATAGAATAAGAAAAAGGAATTCCTTCTTAGAATGAGAAAATGCTGTTAACATGAAAGCAAGAATCAACATAATATCTGGAACCATGACAGAAGATATGAAGTGGTATTTTTAAAAGAAAATAAGAGAATGTTAAGCCATTGAATTTACTGTCCGAGGTCACACACCAGTCTCTGACAAAGCAGATAACCAAATACATGCTCCTTTTGCCTTTCTACGTTCAATCCAATTTTAAGATGGATCGAAACAGAGTAGAGTCACATTCAGCATTTCAAGGAATAAGATTTTCATCATGTCCCCAGAAAGGTAATTTCAGTCTAATAGATTTCATTAGACTGAATTTTACCTTGAAAGCATTTCTGAAAGCAGTGCTATGGAGTAAAGTACAACATAGTTAAAAAGGTTCCGCAGTAACCTATCTATACTTAGTATAGTCTCATTACTTCTAGTTCTGCTCCTTTGGACCACCCTAAAGTACTGTGCTCTTACTTGATGTTTACATCCTTTCAATGACTTGAATTCATTTAATAAAACCTACAGGAGGTTAAGACCTTTCTTACTATGTTAGCATATTTAGCCTCTGGGGAATGTCTGCTTTCATGTAATTATGCACAGATTTCATATTTATACAAATATTTTGTGCCTGTAGGGAGGTAAAATGGATCTCATGAATATTCAACAGTGCTATTTCTTCTAGTAAGACACAAACATCTTTCTCTGTGGATACTATACACTAGGATGTCTATATATCCCCCCTTCTTGCTTTGTTTGCATAAAACTGATGAGATTCAGGGACTGCCAAAGGAGACATTTGTTTTCCCAGGGACCACAATACTCTCGCCCCTCCATCCAAATAATTCCATAGTATTTCTCAGATTCAAATCTTCACTATCATATAGTTTTCTCCATTTACATGTGGAATTGTGTATTTTATTAATTCTACATAGGATATATAATACAGTATATATAATTCTAGGTGCATAAAATGAGAGAAAGATTGGGCTTCAAATTGTAGTGGAAAAGAGCTACCAGGGACAGGTGCTTTATTCTCTTTGTGGCACGGCTCCCCAGAAGACAATCTTCTACATGCTCAGACTTCAGATTTTAAAAGTAAACCAGAAGGCTAACGGAACCACCTCTGGAAAGAAATCTGGAAAAACTCTTTAGAAGAAGCAATTTCCCTTATATAATAACATAGTTCACACAAAGAGTTGTCCATTTATACATTTGCTTTGGGAATCAAGTATGGTAGGAACTATTCTAGGCTCTGGGAATACAGTAAAGAACAAAACATAAGACAGATAAAGTCACTGTTATGATGGAGCATAACAACAACAAAAAAGGATGAATGAACAATATGTAAAGTAGTGGTGAGCACCATGGAGACATGAACTCTTGGTCAGTCCCACGGGCAACCAGCTTAGAGAGAAACTAGAGGAAGCTTGAGGACCAGAGGGTCAATTCTAACCCACTGGTTGTGGTGCCAGCTATGACCATGGCCCCCACACTTTCTCCATTTGCTTGAAAGTGCTCATAGAGGTGGTGGTTAAAACTACGAAGACTGAAAATTACTTCTTCCCTAATTACTTCTGCCTTCTGATTTGGAACTCTTATTTCCTTTTTGTTTCTCAACAGCAATGCCATTATTGAAACAGCCACCTTGAAAAACAATGTTCTAGAACAGTTTTCTTAGATTGCTTAGTCTTAGCATGTTCTTTATCCATTCTCATGAAAAACTCCTTAAGGTTACAAATAGCTTTCAAATAATTCCCCCACAAGGTCTTTGTAGATATTCAAATCCTTTTAAATCTGAAACCATCCTGAAAAAACAGCACAGAGAAAAATGCACTAGAGGGCTCACTGGAATAAGCCTTTTCCGTCTTCACAAAAAAAAGGTCTGTTATGAGAACAATGACAAATCTGCAAGGTTATACCCTTAAAATAATAAGTAATGGGATGTTGAATATGTCCACCTAGACTCAGTCAGCTTTTAGGAAACCCAGACAAGGATAAATAAATACTTGTCACAAGAACATAGACCTTAGATCTAAAGACTTTGAATATTCACGCTCTTTGTTGGATGGCCAGGTTATGCCCTAAGAGACGTCATAAGATATTTTTAGATTTAATATTATTTTATCAACACTCATGATTCTTTGCAGTCTCAAATATTAAATATTTCTGAGTAAAATCCTGAAATTAACAGGAGTGTAAGCCAGAAGTTAATATTCTGGGAAGTTAGTTGAAGGATTCAGATTGATAAACTTCATTTAGATGAACCTGTAATAAAGTGAATTTTAGGCAGACCTTGAAAAGTAGTACAGTAAAAGCTAACCATCTCAGCACCCAGTCCTCAGTTCTTACATTTGACCTCCTCATTAAAATCTAAAAGGTTCGTTAGCACTTGAGGCAAGGAGTGATCGCATTCTCTTTAGTGAAAGTACTTATCTGAGAACAGTGAAGACGCTCAGCTATCAAAAAACCTTCTGGAAGCACAAATCCCACATCACATATTCAACCTGGAAGCTACAGGCAGCCAAGAGTGCAACTATTTGGACATTTTAAGAGGTTGCATCTATGACTTTGAAACCAACACTAAAAATCAGATTGCAAGTGGCTATGTCCTGACTGAACTCCTTCATCTTGGGCTGTAGAAAGCTGGACTGAGCAGAAGACGATGGCCTAAAAGGCTTCCTCTGCTGAAAACAAATAGATGTAGAAGGACTAGGGCCAATACTAAAAGTAAAAAAAGCAAGTTTTCAAAAACAGAAAGCAATTTCTTTTCCTCTCCAGTCACTGTAGTGATGTAGGACATTAGTAGGGAGGGGTCTTCGTCCACTCAGGTAGCTAGAACAAAAAACCATGAACTGGGTGGCTTGTAAACAATAAGCATTCATTTCTTATAGTCCTTGAGGCTGAACTCAAGGACTATAAGAGGCCTCCAAAATCAAGGCACGAGCAGACTGTGTCTGGTAAGTGATCACTTCCTGGTTTATAGAGAGCTGGCTTTTCATGGTGTCTTCCCAGAATGAGAAAGGGGGAGGGCGAAGGAAGATCTCTGGGACCTCTTTTACAAAGGCACAGTTCCCACTCATGAAGCCTCCACCCTTGTGACCTAATCACCTCCCTAGCAGCCCACCCTCTAAATATCATCACATTGTGGATTAGGTTACCAATATATGAATTTTGAGGGACACAAACATTCTGTCTGTAGCAGCTAGTAGAATATCTGTGTTCCACAAGCCCTCATGGACAGAGTCTTCCAGATCACCACTTTATCTTTCCTAAGTGATGATGGCATTTACATTTAGATTTCAGGATAAGGCCTTTGAGAGGCCAAGCAGCAAAATGGAGGGAGAGATGGGAAAGCTGCAAACAGCTTGTACTAGTGTCTTGTAAGGAAGGCTCTCAGAAGTTGTACATGGCATTTTATTTACATACTGCCATACAGAAATGTGTCACAATGGAGGCAAGGAAGGCTTTCTCCTGGACATAAATATGCCTAGCTAATTCTTCTGTGGCTAAGGAAGAAAGTTGGAATTGTAAGTAGTTTCTACACCTCACCTAAAATCTGCATTAGTGGAGAACCTGCTAATTCAGATCCTCCTGGCACTGAAAAGGTCAACTTCTTTGTTACCAAAAGCTGAAACAGTTTAAATAAACAGAGTGCCCTAAGGAAATAATCTGAAAAGATAAAACTTGAAAACTCAAGATTTTCAAGCATCTTCTAATAAGAATTCTTTGCCATCTCCATGTTAAAGATCAGATAATGGAAGCCATCTCAGTTACAAAAATCGGATTAAGGAAGTTGCCTTACCATCCAAACCCATTACTGCAAGTAGCAGAGTCGTTACAGGTATGGATGACAATCTTTCTTTGGGCAATAAAACGTGTGTGGAATGGACACAATTTCTTAACAGAATCATCAAAACCAGTCAACAGTTCAGTACATTCCCTTGCTTCTGCTCTGATGATCCCAGAAGCATGTGTTTAAAAAGCAACTCTGCCAGCCCAGGTCCCTGAGTGACTACTGTGATGAGTTTCCTGTCAAAGCTTCCCTTCTGCCCCCCACTCAACCCCACTAAACTGCTGAGATTTTAGAATTAACTCTTCCTATCTTATGCTGGTGGATACAGATCTCTTCTAGAGATATTACATGATGTTGAGGGGGAAGGGGCTAAACTCAGATGCTGGTAAATCAAGGATCAAGTAATTTTAAGAATTACATGCAGTCACGGTTTGACTATGGGTAACATAGCACATAACTTGGGGGCCTCGTTATTTTTCAAAAGAAAAAAAACATAAGATTGGCCTTACAAAAATCTGCAACTGTTCCCTTCCTAACACCATCCTTGGTCCCTTTAACCTGCACTAGCAGGAAACAAAGTATGAGAGCTGTGTAGTTCCTAAGAGCTAAGATGTCCAATGCCTACCTCAGACACAGGAAGGAAGGATGAGATGTAATGAAGAACTCCCAAGATGACAGGGCCAGGGATGACAAAGATCACTTCCAGAAAGCAGGAGGGTTTTCTAGATAGTCTTACAAATCAGTTACCAGTAAAAAGAGCAGCTGTCACTTTGGTCCAGTGACCTATTGACTGCCATGTGTGACTCTTGCTTCTCTTTTCATAACGGGACTTTTCATGGTTGTAATCTTGCACCCTCACTCCACGTGGCATATTGTGAGCATGGGAGGCAAATTTAGCAGCTTCCAGAGCAAGATGAGCTGTACCTAAAACATTCCCAGAAGAGTTATAATATTAGCGACTCTAGCCTTTGAGATAGAGGAGATTGAAGTACAGATTCTTTTGGAAAGTTGGTAAGCAGTTCCATGTGTGGAAAGAAGGCTGTGTAGGCAATTCAGGGGCCAAGAGACAAACTGTCAGACTCCTGCTTGTCCCGTAACACTGGTCTTCTATTGCAATAAACATGTTTAGCTAAGCTTTACCTGCACCTAGAAGACTTCAGGCCTTAGCATCTGTCTTAGCTTCCCTTGTAGCTATAGTAAAATTCCAGACAATGGGATATAAGTGGAATTTTTACTGAGATTCTGAGAACTTCCATTAAAAGACAACTGGTACATACCCTTTGCCACCTTCTTCATCTCTTTCTGCATCATCATGCTTAGATATGGACCATAATCTTGAACCATGAAGACAGAGACGAAATCCTATGGACGGTACCATGGTGACCTAGGGAGACGAGTCTAACTTTTGTGGAGCAGAGCGAGCATACTAGCGCCGGACCATTTACCTCCAGACTTAGGTGAGAAATTAATCAACTTACTTCTCACTTATTTACACTAAGTATTTTTTAGGGTTTTCTGTCATACTTGAAGCTAATCTTTTTCTAATGTTAAATGACATTATTATAAACATCAGTGCTATAGTAAAAGTTCAGTGCAGATGTTGGCTAGATCATGAAGAAAAACAAAGTGTTACAACTTGTAGGTCTCAGACTTATCCGTTCTGGAAGTAAAAATGTCTCATTGACATGGACACTCAGATTCCTACCAAATTCTCAATCCTCATCTGCTTAGCACTCCCCTACTTCCACTTAAACGCACAAGTGCCTCAAAGTCTTCCAAGAGAACTCAAGAAGTCCCTAGGGATGGAGAAATCTCATGAGCTCAGGACCAAGTCTGTTATCGCTCTTTCCACTTAATCTCATCCAGTAAGATGCCCAGTAACTATCTACTCTCAAAGTCCTCTTTGAGAACAGTCCCACTGAATGTAGCTCTCCCGTAGCTCTTCACCTCTTAGTGAATCACTACCCTCTGGGGACTCAGCGATAGCCCACTGTTTTGTGGTATGTTACAATATTTCAGATGGACTCTGACATCAAAGAAAAATTTCACTGGAATGGTTGAACAGGCTAGGAAAATGAAGATGATTGCAATGAAGATGACTGAAGAAGGGGGATAAAAATGGCGTTCAACTGTGCTGAAACAGAAGGCAAGGGAGTTTGGTATGAAGGTGAGCTAGTGGCAAAGCACTCCACGACATTCAAAGGAGGTAGGTCAATGCCATTAAGTCATCTGTGGCCTAATGTGTTAGATGATTAAGCTCCTACCCTTCCACTGAAGTTGGAGGAAAGGGAGCACAATTGTTTTTTAAAGATTGTATTTATTTATTTGTCAGAGAGAGAGCACAAGCAGGGGGAGCAGCAGGCAGAGGGGAAGCAGATTCCCCACTGAGCAAGGAGCCCAATGCAGGACTTGATCCCAGAACCCTGGGATCACGACCTGAGCTGAAGGCAGATGCTTAACCAACTGAGCCACCCAGGCGTCCCAGCACAATCTTCGTTGATAGTTATATTTCACAGGGATGGCTCCTACGTCCCACAAAAATATACCCCACAGTTATAAATCTTCACTCAACCTCATGCCAGTTTTATATCTCAAAAGGAACAGAAGGGGAAAAAATGTACAACTGCAAGTTTTCTAAAATAAATGCTGTAAGAAAAGGTAGGGCAGGGGCCTCGAGTTAGGAAGAAACATTCCCCTCAACTTAAGTCTCCTCAGTCACTAGATTGGTTAGAAGAATCCATAGATCAAAGAGCCCAAGTGTCCATTGACTGATGAATGGATAAAGAAGATGTGCTATAAATACACACAATGGAGTATTACTAAGCCATAAAAATGCATTCTTGCCATTTTGGGACATGGATGGAGCTAGAGTGTATTATTCTAAGCAAATAAGCCAGAGTAAGACAAATACCATACGATTTTGCTCATATGCAGAATTTAAGAAACAGAAGAGATGAACATAGCAAGGGGGGGAAGAGGCAAACAGACTCTTCATTATGAAGAAGAACGGAGGATTGATTTCTGGAGAGGAAGTGGGTGGGGGGATGGGTTAAATAGGTGATGGGGATTAAAGAGGGCACTTGTTGTTATGAGCACTGGGTGTTGTATGTAAGTAATAAATCACTAAATTCTATACCTGAAACTAATATACTGATATTACACTGTACATTAACCGGAATTCAAATAAAAACTTGCAAAAAAAAGTCCATAGATCTACTTCCACTAAAAACTCCCAACGTATTTAGTCAAAGATATAGAATAACAAATACGAGGTGGTCACCTATACTAGGAACACAGTTGCATACCGCAGAGAAGTGATCCTCAGCTCTTCAGATCCTGGAGGGAGAGAGGAGACAGGTGGCGCAGGGAACATGGACACTGTTCCTACAGGTTAAGATCTTATCAAATCTGAGATCAACTTTGGACTCTGCAACAGCCCTTTTGTAAAGTAGCATCTAATAATTCAGGGAAAAGTTAGTAACATAGGATTTATGCCTTCATAAGGAATATGTGTAGACCTTTAGAACTATTATACTCTTCAGCCGAATGCAGAATCTGATCCTACACCCCGGGAAGGACCCAGCCATCTCTGAATGGCATTTCTAACTCCATGTTTTTATTCAGATTAGTGATTTCTTTTCAGACATGCTCTCACATCTTACCTTCTTTGTTCTTTTGGCAGGTCATCAAAATAATTCTTGACTCTGGTAGAAAAAAGCAAAACAGCACTTTCAATACTAGATCACCCTTGGAAAAAACGTGGAGATGATAGAGGAAGGAAGAGGTCTCCTTATTCCCTACACTGCTCCCAACCCCTAAATACAGTCTAGTTGAAATGGTAGTCTAAACTAGGCTTAAGAACGCAGAATACCTGTGGCTTACATACAAGCAATTATTTGTTGATCCTGCCTTTGCAGATTGTCTAGAGTTTTGTTTAAGCTGGATTCTAGGACATGGCTCATTTCAGGCCAGCTCCACAAGCCTGTCTCATGAAGCTTGGACAAAAGTCTAACCAAGGCACATCCTTACATTAAGAAAGGCAGGAACAGAAGGGGACAATCTCGAACAGACACATTTCAAGCCTCAACTCTCATTTGCTAACATCCCATCAAGTAAGTCACACACTCAAGGCCATATTGAGTGGGAAACCAAACGTATTATTCCCACATAGGGCAAGGAGAAGGAATGAGTATTTCTGGACAATAGTTCAATTTACAATAGAAGCCAAGGACCCCAGTTATATCTCTGTATTTTCTTCAAGGAGATAACTTGAGTTCTACAAAAAGGTTTGTTGAAGCCCCTCAGATTCTAGTCAGAGTTCAATTTTTTTTTTCCTTTTCTCATCCCACCTGACATGGAAAAGTTACCTGATCCAAAGGATAAGAGGACTGCTGACAGTTTAGGGATTTGTTCTAGGAAAGTAAAAGACTCCGTCAGGAATTCCCACTCTCCAGAGACAAGATAGACCAGAGGGTATTATTTATACCTTTTATATTGGAGGGCTGGCTGATACGGAGCAAGAACACTGAAGACTGGAAGAATGAACCACCCACCACTCTCGAACACAGGCCAATAGTCTGGATTAGTTTAACATTCTTTATTGCTGCTATCGAAGCTTTTCTCACAGAAGTTTAGTAACTTTAGGACGCTATAGGATACTGTTGCAATAGCACAGGTGACCTCCCTTACTTGGGGACTCAGTAAACGGAAACCAGATCTTCAGATTTATAGACTCGATACTTATTGAAAGCTAATCACTTGGTTCTCTTCTGCTCACTTTTTTCGGCAAACCTCTCCTGTCATCTTATTTGCTGTGAGAATTTCAGCAAATGTGATGTCTCTTCTGTTCATTTACTGATGCTTTTTGCCTTGATGCCCCAGCTGTGTTTCTCTGCCTGTTCTTCCCTCTGGCTCAAATCAAACTGTTTGTCTCTTAAGAGCCAGAAGCATCCATGGAGAGTTAAGCAATGATTTCTGAGCATCGAGAGAATTGTGTGTTCTCATGCCATAAAATTTGGGGGAGGGAGTTTAATAGAAACTGAAGGACTTTCAACTCAAAAAGTCCCATTCAGTTAAAACCTCCCTCTTAGGTTTCTTTTTGGACTATAAACAACAAGGCTGAGCCAAAAGAACTCTAATTGCTGAGAACTCGTTACAAGAATTCAAACTACCCAAAACTCCATAACCCGGAATTTAAGCTTAACTATATCAAGCCATATATGCCAGTGGCAAGATCAGAAACTTCTATCATGATATTTTCCAAGAAGTCAAAGTGCAATGGGAGTCTTAAGGTCAGAACAGATTATAATCATATCCTGGTTAGCCTCTGGGATCTGTTCCTATAAGCCACTGCTTTGTTTCAGCTCTAGGTAAATGTTGTTAAAGAACAGTCCTTATACAAATTTATTCCCAGCATGTATATTGGCTATAGGTTTCAAATATTCTGAAGTTGGATACATCAACAAAAATTTCTTTAAAAAAAGAAAGCTTTTATTTATTTGTCAGAGAGACAGAGAGCACACAAGCAGGGGGAGCGGCAGGCAGAGGGAGAATCAGGCTTCCCACTGAGCAGGGAGCCTGATACGAGACTCGATCCTAGAACTCTGGCAAAGGCAGATGCCTAACCGACTGAGCCACTCAGGCGTCCCTCCAGCAATAATTTCTGCCAGCTACTCTACATGCACAATTACCAGTAACTTTCTCCCAGGTTCACTGATGGGGAATATAACCTTCATAGTGTTAAAAAGCCATCAATCAGGAAGCAGAAATCCTTTATCACCAGTTCATTCAAGATGTTGACAGTTTTCCAACCAACACAGAGATTTTAAGATTAAATATGTTACTCTTCTTTGAAAATTTTTATACCACCTCGGTACTATATAACCTATTACCCTCTTTTAGTTATTGAGTCAAATCTGTTCATGAAGTCATCAAGTAAGGACCAAAGAGAATCTAAAATAGAATAAGCTAGTATAGTTCATTGACAGTGACACGAATGTAGAAACACACAACACGTACATGTACTAGCGCCTATTCTTGGCTTATACACTTTGAAAAATCTATCCTAAACTATTCAATACCAAAATGGAAGATATGAATATACATATTTATGTGTGCATGTATATCTCCCACGTATTATTTCCAAATTAACACTATCCTGAATAACCGTTCTCCAGGCCAGGGGAATGGTAATCAAGTTATGCTCTAACACTAAAAAGCTTCATCTGTCCTCCAAAACAGTCAAGTTCATCATCAGAATAAGTGTTTCCTACCCCCTTGTGTACCACCTTAGTTCTACGTGTCCCACCTGTTGTCCCAGCCATCTCCCAGGACCAGTGTTTTTGAAGCCTTCAACCAGCCTCATGCAGGCTGTCTGGAGGTACTTCCCATTCACACGAGTGAGCTCTTCTTTTTTTGATTCCAGGGAGTGGGCCGCCTGCCCAGCATCTGGCACACACTCATGAGCAAACCAGGAGTTCAGGAGCATCAGTACCTTTGGAGCCACTGTTGACCATTGAGGCTGGAACTTTTAGATACAGGCTTTTCTTTTTTGTCTCCCTGGTAGTTAAAATATAAAAACCACAATTGGAGAGTCAGCAGGGTGAGAAAGAGGCTCTTAGACTACATGAAGACAGAGGCCTAGCAATCCCCATTGAGTCTGGGTTTCCAGCTATCTCCTTGCAGTGATTTAGTTACATATGTAAATTGTCATAGGCTTTCTAGACTGGGCAAGTGCTTGGAGGACTGACTCAGCCAGTATCGAGTGAAGAACAACCAAGGAGCACGTAACCTAAAAGGTAACGAGATGGGGGTGGTTTGAAGCCACTGTCCACGCACCACCTTACCCAGAGCCATTCGCTCATATGACCGTACAACTTCTTTCTCCCCATTAAAGACTGACATCTGGTCAGCCCTGCCCATCCCAGGGTGTTCTCATCACATTGTTCAGCCAGGTAGATAGTTTTGAAGTGCACTTCATAAGACTTCTCAGGGGATACTACAAAAATCTGCAAAATACATCCTCAAAAAAAAAAATACATCCTTGTGTTGTCTCCTTTTCCTTCTCAGTTTCTTCTTACTCCTGTTCCGTAAGAGGACTTCCCAAATGAACAACCTGCACGGAAATCGTTGTCTCAGGTTCTGCACTTAGGAGAACACAGACTGAAAAGTTTTTTATAAGGAAACCAAATGTTGCAGACAGACCTAATGATATTCACCATACCTTGTCTAGACAGCAATGCAAATGCTTTAGGAAGGTTTTCCAAATCCTGGGATAAAACCAATATTTTTCTAATTTCTATTACGCAGGCAATTCAATTATAGATTGTTTTTACTACTTAACATTTGTATTTTATTTTGCAATAGATATTCTATAGTAATTGGTAATATTTTATTTGGACTCAACTTTCTAGAAAATTCCATCTGTAATGTTATACAGAATGTTAAGAGAATGAAATCCCCATATCCATTTGCCCACTCTCTAATGCAAACCGCTGCAGAGATTTGGAGAGATGACGTGCTTAAATACAGGACTACATGAGTGAGCTAAGTGAGGGCTGTGTAGCTAAGTTCTGGTCAATGAAAGGAAGTGAAAGAGTACAGGACTTCAAGGAACGCTCTTTAAAGGAGAATAGTCTTCTCAGACTTCCTTGCCTTTCCTCTTTTTGCTTGCCAGGAAAATGGGTGAGGGGACTGGATATCCGGGAGCAATTTGAACTATGAGGTGACTGAGAAGTGAAGCCAAGTATAGAAGATGCAGGAACAGAAATTTGAAGAAGCCGTGGCATTGCTATGACAGCTCTGAATGACCCAGCCTCAGAATTCTGTTACATAAGAAACAATCCTTTTAAGTAACCATTATTTGGGGTTTATCTGTCACAGGCCACCAAAAATAATTCTAACTTACAAAGCCCCACATATAGAAATTCCAGGCAAGTGGTTCATTAAGACAGTGGTTCTCACTAAAGGGGACATGGTCTCAAGAAACACTTGGAAGGGTCTGGACAGATTTTCGGTAGTCCCAACTAGAGTGTTGCTGCTGGCATCTAGTAAAGGCTAGAGATGATGCTAACCGTCCTATAATGAATGCACAAGACAGTGTCACCAAGAATTATCTGACCTAAAATATCAATAGTAACAAAGTTGAGAAATTCTGCATTAAGCCAATTTACCCCCATTTCCTTCTCTCAAAACAAACTGATTATTTGGACAACTTCCTGTATAGACTAATCTTAGAATAAACTCATTTTATTTGCTCATTGCCTTTGGTTTTCACCTGATTGGTACTACTTTCTCTTCAAATGTAGCAGTCTTTAAGTTTCCCAATGCCATTAAGAACATATCCTCTCTGCTCCCCCCACCTCTTTTTTTTTTTTTTTTAATTTGAGAAAGATCAATGACTGATAAAGTAAGAATTTGATTTTAGGGCAACTGAATGACATACCAGATATAACCCAATTCCGCTCACTGGATTGTTTCCTATCTTATAGCTGAAGAGGTTTGCCACTGTGGGAGGTGATAAGAGGTATTCAGTTATTTTTCCTGAAGTTCATTAGGACAAAAAAATTTTTCTGTTCACTTTCTTATTAAATAAAAAATGTTCATCATCGAACATTAAGAATTTATTGAGCAAAGGGAAGAAAATTACAACTGTTCATAATCTCAGTAGTCGCAGAAAAGCTATTGTCTGCAATGTATACAATTCCAGATCATTTCTATGCACATACGTTAGTACATAAATGAGACCATACTTGCTCTTTGTAACAGTCCTCCCCCACACACTCAGAAGTATATCCTACTTTATCAATGGTTACCCATCTCTTTCAGAAGCCCAGGGACCACCCCCCTCTTTTTAAAAAGGAAAAATGATTTGTCACATTTCTCAATGACAGAGTTATACAGGATTTGCTCTGTTCTGAGGATACCTCCTTAAACCCTGGGGAGCTTTCCTTACAGCAACCAAGGCCACAGTTCCTATATCGTCTGTAGCATCTTCAACAGCCTTGTAAATGACACAATCCATTCATCTATCTCTCTCACACACTCATGAGCACACATCCACATGCACACACACGCACACACACGTGCACATACACACACATAACCTTGACAGAAAAATATTTCAGGTTTTATGTTTAATACATTTCCCAGTGAAGCCTATGAGAAGATACCTTATAGAAGCAAAGCCTCAAAGAGGAAAAGAACCTCTCAGTTCACTACTAACTTGAAGAGCAAATTGAAAGCTGTTAAAAGAGATGGTTTAGGAGGGGAGCTACCTCGCCGGCAGAAATAGGAGGTTGGGGATGCAGTTTGCAGGTCCCCCCTGAGATAATTCTTAACGGAAAATCATTAGGTTGAAAATCTGTAGTTTTGTACATTAACATCCGGCTCCACAGTGTTCTGCCTGAACTCACAAAGGGATGATCACTGTGTTAAGGAACTGCAGCTGATTTGCTGGGCCACAATGCCCAAGGTTTGCCTTCTCTGGGCCGCACTAGTGAACTGCACTTTCAATGTCAGCCTACTCTGATCCTATGGGAGCTATTTTCACCTCTGCAGATAGATAATTGGCACTAATGGAAAATAACTGCACATAAACATGAAAATGAATCCTGCTTGGAGGGACCTTTCCCTCCCCCCTACTCCAAGGAAAAGATGATTTTGACACTTGGGCAGAAGAGGATTAATTCCGCAAGCCTGCAGGAGTCAAACCCTGTACATTCCAAACAAAGGCCTGTCTTCAGGACTGGCTTTTGGTCAGTTCCAAGAAGAAAACCTCTGAGCCCTTAGAATATTCTTCCTGATAAGGTTTTACAGGTTTTTAGGCTTTGAGCTATTCTGTACCACTTGGGCCAGACAAGTGTATCCTAACAGTGTGACTTATGGTGAAAGGCTTTTATTGCTCTGGGGGGTGGGCTGGAGTCAGAGGGGCTGAGGTCGGGTGGGCACCACATGTCTGCGTGACTCCTGATGAAATCTATGGCCACCAACACTCAGGTGAGCTTCCCTTCACGTGTGTTGTCACACATCTTGGCTGCAAGAATTACGGGCATCCCTGTGAGACTCCAGAGAGGAGACCCCTTGAAACAAATGCCTGGCTTCTCCCACACTTCGCCCTCTTTGGCTTCTACCTTTGCTGATTCTGTATGTGATCTGCATCCTTTTGCTGCAGTAATCCGTAACCATGAGAAGAGCTTCTGAGCTTCTATCTGATCACAGAGCCCAAGGCTGTTCTTGGAGACCAACACCTCTGTTTGCATATTCTTTTTAGTATCCCAGATCTATATATGTTTCTGTTCTTTGGGTTTTCCTTTAAACCAGTTATAGCAGTATCCTGATTTCCTTGTTAGTGAGTTAAATCTTTAATATGTGTTCATTTTAAGTCTGTAAGTCATGATTTTAGCTTAAAAAAAAAAAACTTAGTAACTGCAAAGTTCCCTTAAGTATTGGGACCCTCTCCTAGGGTAAATGCAAACTGAGATCCCTCTCCCTTATAGCTTTGCTACTGGTGAGCATCTTAAGTCCAAGACTAAATTCCTCTGTATACTGTGCAAAAGCATGTTAGCAAGTGGCAATAAAGGAGAGTTATACCATGTGTTCAGTAGCAAAGCTCTCCTGATTAGCAGACTCAAAAGGCTCTCCAGAGGCGGCTTCAGTAAGACTCTGGTGGCAGACCCAGCTGTCTTCCGTAAGCCCAGGGGGCAGGGGTCTCTTGGAGTAGAGGCTCGCAAGAACCCAAGAGCTGCATGGATATTATTCCACTGTCAAGTTTGCTAAATTCTTCACCTCATTCATGCAATTGTCATCGGAGATATATATACACAAACTTCCTAAGCAACCATCTAAGTTTAACACCTTAATTTCACTGATGGAAAATTATTTCCAACACCCCTTAGGCTAATAATAAACCTCTCTTGTGTAAATTTCCATATAAGAGTGCTAAGTTACCACCTCCGAAGGTGTGGATTTCTGATTGGGGTGCTTCACAGGATATGTTGTGTAACCACCTCTGAAGCGTGGATTCCTGAATAGGGTACTATCAACACCAACTTTCCCCAGGGTACAAATTAAAGTTAACTTGCATATACAAACATATCACACAGTTAATACCCAAATAATCTTAATTCTACACCGACCACAGCAGTGCTAGAAACAACACAAATTCAGAGCAATCGTGGTCTTTCTTTCAGGTATGCTTTGTTTTCCTTCTTTCTTTATCACTAATCAAAAATTTTTGAACATCTACCACGTATGAATAGGATTGTTAGGTTATTGAGTTATTTAAAGATGCTTAAGTCTTGGTCTCTTCAAACAGAATAGGAAGAAAATAGACTTACCAAACGTTCTAGGATGTAGTAGTGACTTTATAAATATTATCTTTATTTTTCACAATAACCTTGAAAGTTTGTTATCATCACCCATCATATAAAAGATAAAACTGAAGGCTTATATCTTGCCACACAAGGTGATGAAATCCACACTAACCAGAATGAGTGTGTCTTATCCCGTGTTCTTCTCCTTGGGCATAGCAAGTATCCCTCTCCCTACCCCCATCCCCCCAAAATTGGACCAACATAAATACGGAAGTGTCATTTCCTAAGCATCTTCATAATGAAATGAATTTAACTTGCAATAAGTGACTTAGTAGGACAGCCACTGTGTTAAGTATCATACATGTCTTATTTTCTCAAATATTCTAAAAGCTCTGACAGATAACACACAAACTTTGGAAAAGAATTTGCTTGATTAGGCATAAAGTAAATGATTAAGTGAGATTCGAACTAAACTTTTTTACATACTTTCTATATCCTCCTACCAAGTTAGTAATGCCAAAAAAAGAAAATTAAAATGGCAATTCTCATTAGACATGAGGGTGGGATGGAGTCTGGATTAATCTGAATTAAATTCTGAGGATTTGTACATATGAAACTATGAAATCTCAAAGAAAGTTCAACGTTATTCAGAAAACAGTGAACTCATTAACATGAATGGAGCTGGGTTTTTTGAAAGGTGAACTATATGCAAATTCATATGGAAAGTACTTATTCAACAAATAATCATTGAGTAGACTCATTGTTCTAGATACTGGAGATACAACAGTGAATAAAAGGACAAAAACATCGGCCGTTCAATGTGCTCATGTTCTAGAAATACCAGTGCAAATAAGTGAGGAATGAATAGACTATTTAATAAATGTGCTGTGGAGATTTGGCTGCCAAGATGAAGTAATTACTAAATCCCTATCTCACAGAGTAAATACATTTTAGGCAGATTAAGAATATACATGATAAAGTAAAATGTTAAAGTTAGGAGAAAGTAACATTTTCATATGGTAGAGCGTCACAGAAATTGCAACATAGGATTAACAAAAATTTATGAAAATAGATCTTTTGTATGATAAAATGAAAACACACCATAATGTGTGGATATATCAGGACTACAACTCATGAGATCCTTCTGCTAAGTCAGAAATCTTCATGTACACTATCAAAAAATCATTTTAAGCTTCATAGGTGTTATGGAACCCAAGGAAAACAATAGATTTAGAAGGTCTTTTCCATTAAAAAACACACTTATCAATCTTAGGATCCCACTATTTCAGACAACTTTGTTAGTTGGAAATACATCACTAAGATCTTGAGCCCCAGATAATATTGTTTTAATTGTGCTTGATCTGTAAAGGGGTTGTAGATTTCTGTGTATGGATAGAAAGTTCAGTAATATGAACAATAAGACCAACATCCTTCAAGATGATGAGTGGGACATGGTAACTAAAAATGGGGCTCAATATGATTCAGTGTAGGGAAAAGAACCAGAGGTTCTCCACTGCTCCTAATCTCCTGCCCAAACAAAATCTCTGGGAGAAAGTGAGCTCAGTTCGCCAGTCTGGGCTCTTTCTTCATTAGTGGATGATAAGCCCCAACTCAACTGGGACTACCTTTTTTTTTTCAGTACATACACATCTCTTAAATCTGGAAGACAGGATTAAGATTAGGAAACTGAATCATAGTAGTGTGTAGTCCATATATATTTTGTAATTTATATACTTCTAAAGTTTAAGAGGCTTTGTCCTATAAATATTAGTCCTATTATTCCAATTTAAAATTCATAGTTGAATTGATTTAGACTTAGAATGTTAAATTTATAGGAAGGGGGAATGAACCACGAGACACTATGGACCCTGGGAAACAAACTAAGGGTTTCAGAGGGGAGGAGGGTGGGGGATTGGGTTAGCCCGGTGATGGGTATTAAGGAGGGCACATATTGCATGGAGCACTGGGTGTTATACACAAACAATGAATCATGGAACACTACATCAAAAACTAAGGATGTACTGTATGGTGACCTACATAACATAATAAAAAAACTTAAAGAAAAAGAATGTTAAGTTTATAAAGTTTAACCATGTTTTAAAGATTTTATTTGAGAGATAGAGAGCATGCAAGCACAAGAGCAAGTGGGGGAAGGAAGGACAGAGAGGTTATGTAGACAGAGTCTACAAGCAGACTCTGCACTGAGAATGGAGCCCAAAGCAGGGCTCCATCTCAAGACCCTGAGATCATGACTTGAGCTGAAACCAAGAGTTGGATGCTTAACCGAATGAGCCATCCAGGCACCCCTACCCAGATTTTTAGAACAAAGATAAGTTTAGTTTCACCATATTATAAATTGAATCTACTATATACATACAAGTTATGTTTCAATTTTTAAACAAACTTTTAGGTCACTTTAGATTTACAAAATATGATAAGGAGAGTACAGGCAATTCCCATGAAACTCACAGCCGATTTGCCCTATTACATTCCCCCTTACATTAATCTGGCATATTTGTCAAAACATGTGAGCCAAGACTTGATACATAATTAACTAAAGTCCATAATTTATTCATGTTTCACTGGTCTGTTCCTAATATCCTTTTTATGTTCCAGGATCCCATTTCAGGCGTTGCATTTAGTCATCATGGGTCCTTAAGGTCAAAGGTTTTTTTGTTCTGTTTTGTTTTGTTTTTTTTTTACCTGGGAAGCCCTTATAGTCTAAAAGTGCTTAACAGTTTTGAGCAGTACCAGTCAGGTATTTTGTAGAGTGTCCCTCAACTGGGATTTATCTGATATTTTTCTCATGATGCAGCCCTGAGTAGGAATTTCGAGGAGGAAGCCCACAGAGCTAAAGTACTATTCTATTCACATATATCAAAATGACATCACTGTGGATGTTGACCTTGACCACCTGGCTAAAGCAGTAGTTATCAGGTTTCTCCAATGTAAAGTCGCTCTCTCCACAGGCGCCTCCCCCGCCCAGTCCCCTTTTTCCAAATATACTCTTCGGAAGAAGTCACTCAGCCCAGCCCACACGTAAGGACTGAGGAGTTATACTCTACATCCTTGATAGAGAAATACCCACATAAATCATTCAGAATTTTTCTGCATGTAAGATTTGTCTATTCTCCTCATTTATGTATGTGTTCGATCATTTGTATTGTTCCACTTTGGGCATTGGGAGATCTTTCAGTTAGATCTCGTGACCCTTCGGCAGCCATTGGCTTGGGTGTGCACATGCACACGTGTATATATTTTAATAAGTAGGTCCTTACATTCGCACTGGAAGTTTCCAGTCTTATTTGGTATATGTCATGGCCAGCCCTAAGGTCAATCATTACTCCAGGGACCCACGGTTCCTTTTACTGGAGAATGGCCTTAGAAAGCAAGATCTGGGCATTGAATAGGCTTGTTGCTACTGGAACATGAGAGCTATTTAAGCACTTAGAAATTTTTATTTCTTAAGTGACTGTTTTATAGAATAGTATTTAAAATTATATTAAATGTGTTTTTAAATGCATCTCAAAATGTATGAAAGACCTTAGTGTAGGTGTAAATATGATTAAATGGTATTCAAATGCTCCTTAAATGTGATTAAGAATTACTAGACATAGGTTGAAGTTTTTACCAACCTTATTAAAGACCAAGAAGGAACTCAGTTTAACTTTGTTTTATAAAGTTACCAATTGTTAAAACTCCAATATAGTCTTGTTTATGTACTAAAAACAGAGGCAAAGTACCCTAGACCACAATGCGAATAACAAACAGTCCTTTTCTCAAGTACTTTTAAAACCGCAATATATCAACTTAAGAAAAGACAAACACTGACAGAGGTATGAGCAATAAGTATGTACAGATAATTCACAGAGAAACTTGAATGTCCAATGAATATATGAAAAATCCTTAGCTTCACTAGCATATTAGTTTTCTGTAGCTGCTTTTGAAAGTTACTGTGAATGTAGTGGCTGAAAACAACACAAAATTTCCTGCCTTACAGGAAGTCTGACGGGATCCCACTGGGCCAAGATCAAGATGGCAGCAGGATACATTTCTTCCTAGAGGCTCTCCTTACCTTTACCAGCTGTTAGAGGCCACCTGCCTCCTTGACTGGTCCTCTTCGTCCATCTTCAAATCCAGCAACGTCCACACAAGACCCCTTCATGTTGCTATCTCCCTAGTTCTCCTCTTCTGCAGCCTTGTTGCGCTTTTGAGAACACTTGTGATTAAATTGGAACCACCTAGATAATCCAGACTAATCTTCTTACTCAGTGTCAGCTGATAACAAGTCATTTTACCTGCAAACTTCCACAATTTTACATATTCACGGGTTTTGGTGAGTAGGCCATGGACATCTGGGGCAGGGGTCAATATTCTGCTTACCACAATTAGCATCATGGGAATTCAATTAAAATAAGACTCACCGAATCACATAAACTATCAAAGGGAGTGTAAATGGATTCAACCACTTTGACTTTGGTCTTTTAAAGTGAAGAATCACATTTATAGATAAGAAACTCCAGTAAGTACAAGGTGTCTAACATCATGTCCATTCTTTTGAATAGCAAAAAAATTTGAGATGAGCTAATTTTTCAACAGGAGGAGATGGGTAAATAGTAATAATCATAGAGCAATATATTACAAAACAATTAAAATCCATTAGATAGATCTACATTTACATAATATGGATAGGTCATAATCGTAAATTAAACATGCAGGAAAATAGTATTTATGTAATTGTTTAAATACACACATATATAGGTAATGTTTACTACATAATACGTGGGGCCTTTTAAGAGAAATACAAAATTTGGGGCGCCTGGGTGGCACAGCGGTTAAGCATCTGCCATCGGCTCAGGGCGTGATCCTGGCATTATGGGATCGAGCCCCACATCAGGCTCTTCTGCTATGAGCCTGCTTCTTCCTCTCCCACTCCCCCTGCTTGTGTTCCCTCTCTCGCTGGCTGTCTCTATCTCTGTCGAATAAAGAACTTAAAAAAAAAATCTTTAAGAAAAATACAAAATTAAAAGTGAAAATGTGACTTAGGTACATAAATGAGCATTTATTTAGATTAAAAAAGGAAACCATAATGAATTACTAAAGTCGCTTTTTTCCGAGATCCCCATAAACAGTTTATCAGAAACGAAACCTGGCTTTCCCGCCTCATAGATCACTCTCCAATGCCTTCAGAGAGCCAGGTTTGGGGGAAGAGGGTTCTGGGTCATTCACTTCAAGAAAAATCCACCTCTGTACTTATATATGATGTAAAAGCAGAGACACATAAATGCTTATTGTAGGTGTAACAATTTCTTCATCTAAAATTCAATGATCTTCTTTTAATAATGAATGAACAGGTAAACAAATAAGATAATTATTCAAGCAACTGAATCATTCTTTTCCCTCATTACAGATGCGGCATCTGAAACTCAACCCTTTTACCCCCATTCACTATCTCCTAGCAAAGCCAGCTCTCCTTTTTGACTGTTCTGTCTTTACTGACACTACTGTCTTCTGAGCACCTTAATTATTGTCCTGACTTCTCATTCTCCCTGCTTCCACCCTTACCCCCACTTTCTGTTCTAGACAGAGCAGCCCAGATATTCTTTTAGCACACAGATCATACTGTACCACTTCTGTCTGCAGAACCGTCCAGTGGCTTCACATTTCACTTAGAACAGACCAAAGTTCTTCCAGTGGCCTTGTTGCTGCTCAGTCTTCAAGCATTTGGCACTCGAAGCCTTCCCCTAGACAGCTGTGTGGCTCCTTCTTTCACTTACTTGGGCCCAGTGTAAAATGTTATTTATGAGAGAAGCATCTCCAGACCAAACCACTTTATTCAAAACAGCTCTGCATTACCCCCATCTTTCAGTCCCTTCCTTTTCTGTCTTCTTATTAGTTATCACCACCTCCTGCTCATTTAGTTGCTGACTGTCTTTCCCACAGATCGTAAGCTACAGGGGAGCAGGGGCTTCTCGGGCTCTGAGGTAGCCAGTGCACATAGAGAGCACTGTAAACACTGATTGCATGTGAACTGATGGAATGAGCAATCCAAGTGGGAGTAAGTATTTTAAGACGGTCAAAGGAGGAGGCTTTTGAGGAAAGAAAGCATTTCCAGATATGCAAGGAAAGGTCAAAGAGAAAAGAGAAGTGCTTTGATTTACCCGGAAGGGAGAGATGAAGACAAACAGGTCGCTGGTCAGGCAGCAAGAGACACACTGGGAAGACAAGGGGACAAGGAAACCACTGCAGCTTATTTTTCTCTGGGGCATCATTTATATGAAAAAAAACACGCCTTAAAATGCTTTTTCAAAACGTTCCAGTTCAAGATGATGAGGGAGGAAGATCCTGAACTCACCTTCTTCCAGTGAGGAGCAGACTAGAAAGAGATCAGGCAGCATCTCAAATGCCAAGATACTAAGTGTATATTTATTCAATTGTCGAGGATCCATTTGGAGATGTTTTAAAAAGCCAGTGATGCAATCAGAGACACGCTTCAGAAGAGTTAATCCACACTTGTGTAATAGATGAATGAAAGAGTGAAGCCATGAGAATTAAAAAGTGGGTTAGGTGGTTATTTAAGACAAGAGATCATAAGGGTTTGAATTATCTGTAAGTCTGAAGAGACTCAGTAGATAAAGAGTATACACAATTAGTCACGTTTATCCCGGCTACAGGTTAAAACTACCTTGTAAAATTTCTAGCAAACCCATGGCTGGACCACATCCTCATTTAATTAAAGTAGAGCATCTTGTATAAGACCCATATATTCAGATTTTTTTAAAGCCCCCCAGTTGGTTCTAATATGCAGCCAGAATCGGGAATCGCAACTAACAGAGGAATTAATCTCATCACTGGGTCAGTGATTCTCAAAGTGCCGGTCTTCTCAGTATCAACCAGAGATTCGTTACAAATGCAGATTTCTAATTTGTTAGAATTTGAACCCACCCAGGCCTACTGGATCAAAAACTCCATGGGTAGGACCCAGCAGCCTGTTTCTTCATAAACCCTCTGATTCCGACACACAGCGGTGTTTGAAAACTATTGGCCTAGGGTTGTCAGATTTAGCAAATAAAATGACAGTACGTCTCATGAGGCATGCTTGTGCTAAAATATCATTTGTGCTTATCTGATATTCCAGTTTCATTGGGTTTCTTGTATTTTATCTGCCAATTCTAAGCTAAAGAACTAGAATGGCATTACGGTAGAAATTATATTTTTAAGCATAAATGCTTGGGGGAAAATGGCATCATCAAATAATTAAAGGAGGAGAGGTAACAGAAAGATCTGGCTTTGTTGAGACGATCGTGGGTATGGTTGTAAACATCTTGGGATTAAGCTGTCTGGGGACATCCAGGTGAAGGTGTCACATAGCCTATATTGGAAACAGGCAGAGAAATGTTTGTATAAATACTCTAATTAAGGAAGTGAGTATCAGAGGACAAGGTGTCAAAACCCTGAGCTTTAGGGAAACATCTATTTTAATGAGAGAAGAGAGATTAGCAAGCCAATGAGATGAAGAAATCATGTACTTTTTAATGTATTTACCACCAATTTCTTTGGATGATCATTACAGTGTAGAATATTAATTAACTATTCAATATATGCAAAAGGTGCTAGTAAGCTCTTTGAAGGCAGGGACCAGAGCCATTATACTTTACAAAAAAATTACTCACCATACATACTAGCATATTAATATACACACAGGGATTCATCAATTAACTTTCAATTAACCCCTTTCAAGTGAATGACTGACCGGACTAACAGTTGGGAATTAAATGGGAAGGAAAGCTGTTTGTGCCATTAAGATATAGTCGGAATGAAAATGTGCCTATCCCAGCAGTATACAATCACTCGGTGTTAGGCTCAAAGATGGAAATAACACAGCAGCAAGTAGTTCTGTTTCACTGTCTAAAAAAATAGTGGGGAGAGGGAAGGTTAACAGTATGCTTTCTATTTAGTACCACATGAAGTAACTAAAACAGCTTTACTAACAATGACACAGGATATTTGAATGGAGACCTGGTCTGAAAGGACATGAGAAAATTATAAAACCGCCAAGCTGGAGAAAGGATGATATATGAAGAATACTTAGTGCTTTATTTCCTGAATATCCTTGTGTTTTAACGGAATAGTTCTTTCTACACTAATCACTAATGCATTTTGGTGGAATGCTTTTGACTTAAAAATGCAGATGTTGTACTTCGGGCAACCCAGCCTCGACCGGCCTTGTGGTAGGTCGTGCTATCATTAAAAAAGGAAGTGGTTGTAAAAATAAGTCTTCATCTCAATGGAAGAATTTATTGCTCCAATAAAAGGAAAGGCCCCCAAGGTTTACCGACTCCACTTTACTGGAGAAAGAGAAAGTAAAGCTTAGGGATTTTTCTGTATTATATGACATGGTAGCAAACATGGGTGGAGGTGGTGAATAGCTGAAGATATTAAAGGAAGTTCAGCCCAAGGGGAAAAATAGAGGATGGGCATTTGGTTGTTGAGATAAAAATGAACCTCATTTGGGAAGGTGCAAGCGAGAAGTAATTTAAGTCTATTTTACTCCATAGGATCTCAGCTCAATGTTTCTACTGCTCCAGTAAATCATTTATTGAAACTGCCTCTTTGGGCAGTATGTTAGTTTCCTATTGCTGCTGAAACAAATTACCATGAGCTTAGTGGCTTAAAACAACACAAATTTATTATTTTGCAGTTCTGAATGTCAGAATTCCAAAATGGGGTTTTGCTGGGCTAAAATCAAAGTATTGGCCTGGGTGTGCTGCTTCTGGAAGCTCCAGGGGAGAATCCAGATCCTTGCCTTTTCTAGTTTCTAGAGACTGCCCGAATTCCTTGACTCATGCTCCTTCCTCCATCTCCAGAGTCAACAATGGCCAGTAGTGTCTGTCTCACATCAAATCACTGAGACTCTGATGCTCCTGCCTTCCTCTCGCACATAGAAAGACCCTTATAATTACGTTTGACTAACCTAGATGAGGACGTCACCTCCCTTCCTCGAGGTTCTAAACTTAATCACACCTACGAAGTCTCTTTTGTCCTGTAGGGTAACATATTTACAGGTTCCTTGGCTTAGAGCATGGACATCTTGGGAGCCATTACTGTGTCTACCACAGAGAGGTAACATCTTTGGGGATTTTTATGTGAATGTGGATGTTCCTCAGTAAACAGATTCATAAGGGGATGAGCATTGTGAGACTTTCCAGGTATGAATGATCATTTTAAAGTGCATCTGTGTTCTTTCTGCTTTGTGCCTCATCAGCAGTCATAAAAATGACCATTAGTATTTAGGCAGTGATATTTCTACTTACTCAAAGGGCAAGAGAGAAGCCATTTTAGCTCTTTTATAGATCTCATGGCTATTAAAAAGTCACCAAGACTAAGACCTTTTTATGTCCATAAAATATATTTCACATAAAGATGCATCAGAAATGGTGTGTAGTGGGAAGGGTAACATTTTACCTGGTCTTGTTTAATATTATCCTCACTCTTCATGAGAAACAGGGGTAGGGGAAGTCTCAGAGAAGCAGAGCTGCTAAAAGAGAGAGAAGATGAAACCATCCACGTTGCTGAAAGGAGATGAGATACTGGTGAAATCACTGAAGCATCATCAACGTGGAGGAAAGGTCTGAGCACAGTAATTAAACCCGGCAGGGAGCAGTCTACTGCAGCATGCGTCCAATAGGAAACGAGGTAATAAGACTGCAGGAGAATGCTTAGTTGGGAGGGAGGAAGAAAGCAGGTGGTGGTGGAGCAGTGGAGGGGAATTTGTGAATGGATCACTTAAGATAGAATACCAAGTACATATCCAGGTCCTCAGCAGTTGTTAAATTAATAGATGAAATAACCAATGATGATGGTCTTTTGATCAGTGAACATGTCCAAGCTCTTGACTTGCGGAGTGCATCCGGGCACTCAGGTGAGAATCGGGAGATGTGTTAATGAAAGGAGCACACACAATAGAGAAGATGGGGATCTGAAGGGGAAAGAAATTCAGAAAGGAGAGCAACAGCAGTTCTGCTCATCTGTTACCCAAGAGAACAGAATCAGCACAAAAGAAACGCAGCTACAACATGAAAAAGCATGTAGCTGTTAATAGTATAATAAAAGGAAATTAAAGCAGTCAAATCAATGCTTCAAGAGGCAACTTGATAGTGACAGCTCAGATCTTCACACATGGGGCTCTGTTTTTGAAGTAAATTCAGTTAAAACACTTGTACATTATTCTGCAGGATCAGAGTGGGCTGGGATAGGTAGACCAAAGGCAGAATAAAAAAATGTGACATAATAGAAACATTATCGGACATAAAACAAAAACAAAAAAAAATTTTGTCCCTGAAAAGCCCATGAGCAGCAGGGCAAAGTAGAATAACTGAAAAAGAAAATGTTTTTGTTCTCTGTAAAATGGAAAGGACTTGAACATGCTTTTGTCTGAGAAGCTATGTTAGTGTACTAATATGAATGTGCTCAGTCTTCAATTCCACAAAAGCCAACTGAGGAGAAAATGCATTTATCCCAATTAGAATCTGCAGCAGTGTGGAAGAGCGAGGAAACTCTGGCAGATGAAAGCATGCCTCTGGAACCAACAACCCCTGTTTGTGTTTGCATCACAAACTTTTTTGGGTTTTTCATTTTATGTGTTTGGTTTATTGGATTGTGAACACTTTTAATTATGCAATAAATTATGCAATAAATTTAATTATGCAATAAAACGAAGATGCAAGCAATACAAGAGTCTTTGAAACACTCCTTTTCACATTTTCCCAAATCCCCCAATCCTGTCCCCCATCCTTCCTCAAAGTAAACGTTCATAAGAATCTAGAGTATTTCTTTTCGGAAAACTGTCTGCATATTCGTCTGAAATATATATACAAATATTTAGGATGACTTTTAATGAACTTATGCCTATTGTTCTACTTTCATTTTATTTAATAATATATATTAAATTCCTTTTCATCTCTCTCTGTCTTAAATCTTCCATGGTATTCCACAATACCATAATCCATTTAACTACTTCTCTATTGATAGACATTATTTGGATTTTTCTAGCATTTTGTCATTATGCAAAATATGCTTGCGGTGAATGGTTTTTTATATGCACACACATATATATATTTATTTTTTGCTTTTCAGAGCAAATTGCTAAAAGTCGAATTTTTATGTCAAAGGGTACGTGCATTTTCTTCTGAAAAAAATGTTTCTCAAACCATTTTCCAAAATAACAGTAGCAGTTTACACTTCTGCCAAAAGAAAATGAACATGCCTGTCTATCTAAGTCCTTATGAACCTAAATATCATTGATTTAATGATTTAAAATTTTCAAGTCTATTACTAAAGACAGCAAGATGTTTATAAATTATCTTATAATAAACAACGTAAGAAAAAAATTCAAATATGATAGGTAAAAAATGGTTTATCATTAGAGTTTTAATATGTAATTACATAGTTATTAATGATGTTTAGTATCTTTCCCAATGTTATTGACAATGTGCATTTTGCCTTCTGGAAATTGCTTGCTTTATCTTTTCCTGATTTTTCTACAAAATTATTTGTATTTTTTTTTTCTTAATTGGGCGTGTTTTAGTCAGTCTGGGCTGTCATAACAAAATGCCATAGACTGGGTAGCTTATAAGCAACAGAATTATTTCTCACAGTTCTAGAGGCTGGATCAGGGTGCCAGCTTGGTCAGGCGAGGTCCCTCTTCCAGGTCACAGAGTTCTCATTGTATCCTTCCATTTTTCATGGTGGAAGAGACAAGGGAGCTCTCTGCGGGCCCCTTTTACAGGAGCACTAATTCCATCAATGAGAGCTCCATCCTCATGACCTAATCACCTCCCAGAGATCCCACCTCTTAATACCATCACCTCCGGCATTAAGTTTTCAACACATCACTCTTGGTGGGACTCATTCAGACCATACAGAGAGGAACCTCAGTATATCATGAATATGAAATCTTTGCGTGATGTTTGTTATAATTATTTTATTCATTCTGTCACATATTACAGATATTTCCCTCTATTTTTAGCCTGCCTCCATGTGTTTTTCTTAGTCCTGCATAGTGCATTTCATCAGATATTTTCTCAGCATCTATCAATTAATCATACGAGTTTTTCTCATTACCATCATACCAATCTTTCCCTACTGAGATAAACGCACCTATTTCATTTATTATGGCCGAACAACAAACCATGCCAAATATGATGGCCAAAAAAAAACAAGCGTTTTATGGTACTCACGAATTCTGGGGTCTGGGCAGGACATGGATGGGCAATTCCCTTGCTCTTTGTGGCATCAGCTAAGTGGTCCTCAGCTGGCAGATGGGCTGGTCAGGAGGTTCCCAAATGGCTTCACTCCATGTCCAAGACTAGAGGATGACAGGAAGGCTGAACTTACTTGGGACTACTGACTGGGGTCCCCACATGTGGTCTCTCCACCATGATAGTTTCCGAGTTGTTGGAATTTCTTAAATGGCAATTGGCTTCCACCAGAGCAAATACCCCAAGAGAAACAGGAAGAGCTGCTTGCCTTTTTATGACTTATCCCTGAAAGTCATACAGCTTCACTTTTATCATACTGTATTGATCAAAACAGTCATAGGCTCCCCACCCCCCTTTACCCTCCGATTCCAGGAAAAGGACATAACACCCAACCTCTAGGGGGAAGTATTAAAGAAAGCGCAGACATTTTCTAACTGCCATACCACCTAATCAAGATATAATTTTACTCTGCTATTAGATTCATTTTGCTTATATATCATGAAATATTTTTGTGTCAGTGTTGCTTTGTAAAAATAGCACTTTAGCTGCTTATCTTGTGACTTTATGACCACAAGACCCACAACAGCTCAAAATGATCCAAGGTCTTAAAGTGCTGGCTTCCTTGGCAGTTGTCTCCTCTTCTCTAGAAGCAAGGATTGTGTTTTGACTTGTCTTCCTCACTCCCTACCTGGGTGGAAGCCACAGCAGCTCTAACACCCAGATCTGACCTGGTCATGTGCGCAGAAGCTCAGAGTACCCCAGGAGCTGCCAGAAGAAGCCACAAGAATGGAGTACTGAAGAGCTCCATGGAGAGGACTTGACCTAATGAGAGACAGGAGCTGGAGAAGACTGGGAAGATAGATTAGTTTCCCTTGCTCCCCTGAAGGACTTCTCCCATACATAGTCGTTTCAGCTGGCCAGTCTGGGGACATTCAGTGTAATCAAGCAATCGGTTTGGGTTTTGGTTTTTGTGTTTTGTTTTGTTCTGTTCTGTTTGATAAGTGTGGCAAGCTTAGTAGCATACTCCCTGAATTTGTTTTCCCTCTTTCCCACTTCCCTTCCCTTTTTTCCTCTACCTGTGCTTTCCTGGCTTTATATCCCTCAATAAAGCATTAGCACATGGGTTTGATGTAGGCTCTTATTTCTAAAGAATTCAAATTGAGACACAGCATTATACTACCATCATAAAAGTACACAGGGGAGTTTCCATTTTTCATTTGCTCTGGAACAGTTTGTATAAAATAGAAACAGCTCCTCTACCATTTAAATTTTGGGGGAGAGTACAGTAATTGACCTTCTCTGGTTTTAAACTCTTTGATCTGATTTTCGGCAATTTATATTTTTCTAGAAAATTGTCCTGAGACTTTCTGTACGCAACTTGTTACCTATTAAATATATGGCTTTTGATAAATTTCTGGGGAAAAGAAGAAAGAAAAACACTGATTGACATTTATCTTGTCTCTATCACGAGTTAGTATGTCAGGTGGGACAAGTAAATGAACCAATCTGTGTTTCAGTTCATTCATCTGTAAAATAAGAAATTTAGACTGGAATATTGCTCTTTTCTTTCTGGCTCCCAAATCTTTAATGCTATATGACATTGGTTCCATGTTATCTGAGGAGTAATGCCAGAGATTTGCACACTGTATGCCAACATTTAACCATCCATGTGAACAAGAGAAAGCTAACTCATTTCTCAAAAAAAAATAATAATAAATTGAAGCAGATTTAGTGATTATCAATCAGAGGAGACACTGAATTCCTAAGCAACATATATCAGAATCCTCACCATCAGATTTTGATAATATTTTTGATGTACCAACACCCTCCCACTGCCATGGGAGGAATTATGATCATTGGGGTCTCACTGGAAATTTTATGAAGAAAAATGTTTGGAAACTTTTATCAATAATAATGATGAGAGAGAGAACGAACAGGTAGAAGGATGGAAGACATATTTATCAAAATAATAAATTATTTATTATAAATAAAATTAAATTAATATTAATTAAAATAATAAAAATGTTTATCAAGGTTGGTTCACAGTATTAATTTAAAAATTACCCCCAGGAAATAGATACTACATGAAATGATCATTCTAAGATCACTACCATTTTTATGATTCTAAAAATACAGACTTCCAGAAGTAGAAGAATAAGAGCAAGTTTTCAACACCAAACTGGAAATAAATAATACACACACACACACGACTTCAAAAACAGAAAATAGTGTTAATTACACATTAAAACTTCCAGCCAAATATAGTGCAAGTTGCATTTGGAGACAGGCTCTAAAAAAAGTCATTAAGAAGGGAGGGAAAAAAAGGGGCACCTGGGTGGCGCAGTCATTAAGCGTCTGCCTTCGGCTCAGGGTGTGATCCCAGTGTTCTGGGATCGAGCCCCACATCAGGATCCTCTGCTGGGAGCCTGCCTCTTCCTCTCCCACTCCCCCTGCTTGTGATCCCTCTTCTCGCTGGCTGACTCTATCTCTGTCGAATAAATAAATAAAATCTTTAAAAAAAAAAAAAAAAAGAAGAGGGGCACCTGGGTGGCACAGCGGTTAAGCGTCTGCCTTCGGCTCAGGGCGTGATCCCGGCGTTATGGGTTCGAGCCCCACATCAGGCTCCTCCGCTATGAGCCTGCTTCTTCCTCTCCCACTCCCCCTGCTTGTGTTCCTTCTCTGGCTGGCTGACTCTCTCTGTCAAATAAATAAATAAATAATCTTAAAAAAAAAAAAAAAAGAATGGAGGGAAAAAAAAAATAAAAGACCAAAGACGTAAGTTACCAGAAAGATTTTTAAAAATAAAAGCATGTGTAAATCTATAAAACTTAAATGCAAACAAATAGAAAACAAAAGAAATTATAATACTACTAACATCATGTTAGATTAAAAATAAAAACATTTAAGGGAAACAAACTCCTCGAGGAGCATTCCATGGTAAAAAGTTTAATGTGAAAAAAAGAAATAAATGTGTTAATTTTTATGCACAACATAAAACAGAAAGAAGTAAAACCAAACTGTTAAAAATACAAAGGGAGGGGAGCCTGGGTGGCACAGTCAGTTGAGCTGCCAACTCTTGGCTTCACCTGCCGTGATTTTGAGGCGTGATCTCCGGTGGTGAGATCGAGCCCCACTTCGGGCTTCCGGTTCGGGCTCAGTGCAGAGTTTGCTTAAGACTCTCTCTGCCTCTCCCCACAGCATGCTCGCTCGCTCTTTCTCTAAAAACATCTTTTTTAAAAAAAATACAAAGGGAAACTGACAAAACCATAACAGAGAGAGGCCCTTGCTTAATTACATGTCTTTATATAGCAAGTTTTAGAAAACAAGTACGTTTCTGATATGAATAATATAGCTTCAAACCAAGATAATCAAACTGAAAACTATAAATACAGGGCAAATTTAAAAGCAGTCAGAAACAAAAAAGACATTATATAGGAAATGTAAAGGGCCTGGTAGGAAGTTTGAAGTATAAAGTAGTACAATATGGACTCTAAGTAGATTTCAGAGTGCATATTGTTAGGGTTTCTCGGTCTTAGCAGAATTGACATTTTGTTTTTTTGTTTTTTTGGGTTTTGTTTTTGTAAGGATTTTATTTATTTATTTGACAGACAGAGACAGGGAGAGAGGGAACACAAGCGGGGGGAGTGTGAGACGGAGAAGAAGGCTTCCTGCTGAGCAGGGAGCCCTATGCGGGGCTCCATCCCAGGACCCGGGGATCATGACCTGAGCTGAAGGCAGATGCTTAATGGCTGAGCCACCCAGGTGCCCCAGAATTGACATTTTGGGTGGGATAACTCTTTGTTGCAGGGGTCTCTCCAATGCATTGTAGCATTCTTAGCATCACCTCTGGCCTCCATCAGCTAGATTTTTAACAACCAAAAATGTTTTCAGATAAAACCAGATGTGGGGGGGGTGGGGGGGTGGGGGGGAGGCTGGGAAATCATCCCTGATTGAGAACCACTGCCCTACAGCAATCATTAGAGGTATAGAACCCATAAACAAATACGAACTATTAAAAAATATTCAATAACTCCAACAAAGTCTAGAAAGAAGCAGGAGGCAGTCAAAAAATAAAAAGGAAATTGATAATAAGTAGCAAGATGCTATATTTAAATTAAAACATCAATAATTACATTAAATACAAGTAAAATAACACAACAGAAATTGTCATAATTATATTGACAAAAATCAAGACCCAATTGTATAGTTTCTACATGAAATGCACTTTAAATATAAAAACCCAAATAATTTCAAAAATAAAACAATGGAAAAAAGATACCCCTTCCAAACAGTCTGCATAGGAAACCAGGAGTGGTTATAGTAATATCAAACAAAGTGGACTTCAAGATAAGGAATAACAAGATAAAGAGTAACTTTTAAAATGGTAAAAGGGATAATAAATTACAATAACCCTAAATATGTACACACCTAGTGAGATAAAACCCTATAACAGAGACCATGCACCTAATAACCCAAAATTCACAAACTGTAAGCTCTATAAAGACCATTTCCACCATATGCTTGCACACTGCCTTGCACATAGTAAATGGCCATCAACACATCTTATTAATTTTTAATGTATCATAATTGATTTAACATTCTCCTTCAGATTTAAGCTGTTTCCAATCTTAAATGGGTTTGCTCTAAGTGACTGCAGGGCTCCTGGGATGACTTTCCTCAGACTTTTGTTCTTGATCAACAGGTCTGTTTTACTATCTTTTATGCTATAAATATTTAATTTGGTCATGGAGTCTGCACTGCCTACTTGGGTGCATATTCTTTGAATGAAGGAAACCATGAGATTCTTTTCATTTCTTTTTAGATTGCTCAGCTGCTCTTCCTTTTTTTTCCTTATGATCCCTTGACTTTTAAATGTACCAGATAGAAATAATCCTAAAAATGTTACTTATGACCTAACAAAATAGATTTTTATTTTTCCTTAATATATTACATGTGAAGGCATTCAGAAAGCTGGAGGTTGCTTTTCAGTCTCCACATATATGAATAAAAAATATAAATGAATGAATAAAAGTCAGCAAACAGTTAGATTTAAGATTGTTTTCTCTGTATTACCACACTATCCCAGTAATGGTAAGAAATCATTATGGCACTCAATACAGCATTAGAGAAAGAACACTGGCCTTAGACTCAGAAAATCCAGATTTCAGCCCGTCTCTGCCATTGCCAGTTTCAGAACTAAATATAACTAATTCTACATTTCCTATTTTTAAAAATTGGTAGAACAGCTTATCCCCAAGGTTTATGGTGAAGATCAAAGAAGTTCCTGGGTATAAACATACTTTGTGAATTTTCATCTAATTACAAAATGTCTTCATTTTTTTAAATTTTGATTTAAACATCAAAAATATTAGAGAATCTATATCACTTAGGATTACTTCTATGCACACATAACAGGAAACCTGACTAACAAGAGCTCACAAAACCGCTTTTTCTTGTCTTCATACACCACCAGCCCGTGAGTGGGCCTCTGTGGCGTCTCATGGTGAGGCTGGGTAGGACTGAGACTATTTCTCTGTACTCTGTCCCTCTCTGCAGGCTGGCTTCCAGGTTCATGCTTGCGAAGGAAAGCTGCAAAATAGCTACCAAAGTCATATCACTACTGAAGGCAGGAGGTAAAGGGGAAAGGGCCTGGGCCAGCCTCTGACCCTTCTAAAAAAAGCAAAAGGCTTCCCTGTCCCTCCTCTAGCAGATGTGGTGGATTAGGTCTCACTGACCACACTAGTGTCACACGTGCATCACAAGATGCACCTGCTGGGAGAGCGCCCTCTGGGTCCTGCATGTGGGCACATCTCCAGCTCATTCAGAGCTGAGATTCTGGGAGCAAAGATGAAAGGCCATTGAGGAGGCAAGAGCATCAGCCACAGGCTCTCCAGGGTGAGAAAACATCTCTCTTCAAGCCCCTACCCAATCTCCCCACCAAATCCCCGCCCGCCCTCATAAATCATTTTCTTAACTAGTGTAAATTTTGAGCTTCATTGCCTACACTCTCTTCAGCTCACCTCTTTCTATCCTCAGGACCACTTACAAAACCCGGATGTTGTTTAGGCTCTTCAAACGTCCAGCTAGTCTTCAAGTACCAAGTGGGTTTACTATTTGGAGGCAAGAATGCACTCACTGGATCTTTTTATGGGACAGGTTCTAATACAATATTTAGGTAAGCAGTAGAAGCATGTTCATAATGTGAAAATCATGACAACCCTATGTAGTAGAGTCATTCTATAACATTTCGAAAACTTCTTCCTCAGAATAATATATGGTAAATTTTATTGTGATTAAAAACATGGGAAGCTCTACAACTGTGCTACAAGAGGTCTTGAACCCATCCTACACCCAGCCCCTACCCCCTCACTTCTGTATCTTCATAGGGCTCAAACTAACCATTCTTCCTTTGCGTACTTACTCTATCCCGGGTATTGAGCCAATATGCATAATCATTTTACCTCTTATGACCTCAAGAACATGGAAAACTGCACAATGCTTCCTATTTTATATAGAAAGAAAGGTTTCAAAAGGTGAAGTTATTAGTAAACTCTGTTAAAGTTCAAGTAAGTTTATCAATAAGAGTTACAAAGCTTTGTAAGAAATTGTGACAAGAACTGGAGCACCTGGGTGGCAGTCGTTAAGCCTCTGCCTTCCGCTCAGGGCGTGATCCCAGCATTCTGGGATCAAGCCCCACATCAGGCTTCTCCGCTGGGAGCCTGCTTCTTCCTCTCCCACTCGCCCTGCTTGTGTTCCCTCTCTTGCTGGCTGTCTCTCTCTGTCAAATAAATAAATAAAATCTTTAAAAAGAAAAAAAAGAATTATTACCCAATTTTTCCTGAATCTAAGTGGCATTTCCTTGCTCCTGTGCACTCACATGAAGAACAACACAGGTAAGATTAATAGATCCATACTCCATCTTTTTTACTTAACTATTTTCTCAAATACCTCAGAGAGGTTTCTGTTTACAAAAATGCCATTTTACCTAACGTTAATGCATGCAAAGAGTTTAAAATATCTTTTAAGTAAGAGAAACAGGGAAACTGTAATGGCAATGCTTGTGACTATTCATACTACTTACCAAGACTGATATTATCATCGAACTCGTTATCTCACAAATCAAAAATAATAAAAATATTGAGAATATTTTGACGTGACTAGAGATTTTATGAAACGTTAAGAAATATCCTCGGCGCGGGGCACCTGGGTAGCGCAGTCGTTAAGTGTCTGCCTTCGGCTCAGGGCGTGATCCCGGCATTATGGGATCTAGCTCCACATTAGGCTCCTCCGCTGGGAGTCTGCTTCCTCCTCTCCCACTCCCCCTGCTAGTGTTCCCTCTCTCACTGGCTGTCTCTCCTCAAATAAATAAATAAATAAATAATCTTAAGAAAGAAAGAAAAGAAAGGAAGGAAGGAAGGAAGGAAGGAAGGAAGGAAGGAAGGAAGGAAGGAAGAAAGAAAAAGAAAGAAAGAAAGAAAGAAAGAAGAAAGAAAGAAAGAAAGAAAGAAAGAAAGAAAGAAAGAAAGAAAGAAAGAAAAAGAAATATCCTCGGGGCACCTGGGTGGCAGTCGTTAAGCGTCTGCCTTCGGCTCAGGGCCTGATCCCGGCGTTGTGGGATCGAGCCCCACATCAGGCTCCTCTGCTATGAGCCTGCTTCTTCCTCTCCCACTCTCCCTGTTTGTGTTCCCTCTCTCGCTGGCTGTCTCTCTCTCTGTCAAATTAATAAATAAAATCTTAAAAAAAAAAAAAAAAGAAATCTCCTCAAGCCTGAGTAGCCATGCTTATGTCATGAGAATTGTGTTTTGTAAGTGAGTTTAAGTGAATATTTTATCTAAGGAGGCTAGTCAATGGCCAGATTTCTAAAAGCCAGAATGAAATCCCAAAGATTGAACACCTCCAAACCAGCTACAACTTCATTTCGCAAACCTTTTTAGTACCTAGTCTAAAGCTCTGAACAATAACAATACATTTTCAAACATGACAAGTGCAATAAAATCCATTTAAAAAAAAAAAGCAGAAGTAAGCAAAACTGGTTTCAGATGTGACTCCAAGGTGACTTGCGCAGCTAGTGAAAGGTGAACGAGCTTATTTGATACAAAAATCTGAGAGGTGAAACACTGCAAACAGCAGGCATTGGAGACTGTCCAATTTAGCCTACTTGACCTTGCCCCATCTCTCCATGGCCAAGTTTGGAATTCACCACTCTAATATGTTCTCCCCAGTTCAACCCCATTCTTCGACAGAGGCAGCACAGAGGCAGAAGTGCGGAGGGCGAGATGCATCTGTGAGACATTTATACGCCAAGGGAGACTTTGAAGTGGGAGACTAGGAAGGTAAGAAGTAATCTGGAGATGGAAGTAATTAAAAAATAATGCTGTTTTTCACTGAAAACCATAGAGAGATATAAATGGTGTAAGAGCTTCCACTTTCTAACTAAGGTGTTGTTTGCACACTGGAGAACTGCTAAAATATTTACATCTTTAAGTGCATGTAGATAGATTTTTCTCCTTTTGCCACTGTCCCCAGAGAAGAAGAGAATATTCTGGCAGCACACTAATACAGATGATTTCAATTTCCAGAGGCTACTCCTGAGGATAACTCTGAAAGAGGAATGAGGTGGAATGAGGTAATCAAAAGTCATCTCTCCTCAGCCCAAACTACATAAAAAAAAAGACACTTGGTGTGGTCCTTGACACAGAAAGAAGCCTTTGCTACTGCTAGTGTCATCAGGAAGTAGTGTCTCATAAGTAAAGCCAAACTGCCATGCAAGGACACTAAAAACCACTTGGTCCAATACGCCTCAAATTAAATAGCAAAAGTATATTGATTCTTCAAATGAGCTTAAGATGATCTGACTGTTTATTAAGCCATTGAACCAACATATTTATTAGAAGCTTCTTTAAGTAGAATTACTAACAAATAACCACTTTTAGTGATTATATTTGTATACATGTATGTGTGTATGTATATATCTATATATCTTACTTTTATATTCATGCCCTTAAAAGAAAGATACTCATTCTCTTCTAAATAAAAGGAGTTATAAGGCCAGAATTCTGTCCCACTCTCTAGAAAATTGATTGTGTCCATGAGTCAGACACTAGCCAATCCTGTGTGCAGAGTGATAGGTCCAGAAAATCAGATTTGATCCATGCAGGATTCTCAGACAGAGCTGCCCTCATCCTGACCCTCTCGCACATTCACTTTCCACTGAAGCTGCCTGTAGACAAGTACAAAGATTTCAAGCTTTGCCACGCTTCTGCCTCATGTGACATTCTCAGAAAGGACAGCACAGCAATCACTGTTTGTATTTACTAATGTCATGTTGTGGGTACTGCCCAGATGTCATCTATTAATGTCATATTTCAAAAGAGAGGCATCAGCAAAGCATGATCCTACATTCTGCCTCATAAATTACTCCCCTGGTTCCTCCTATTTGCCAGACATTCTCTAATGACCTTTCTACCTGTTGATCTTCCAACAAGTAACTGTGTACCGAAAAATGATAAAGATGAACTTCTAATCATGACCAATGTTCTTTGTACTTGAATGAATGTCCTCAAAAGCCTGTGGATGCAATTAGGTATCACATAGATCTTGACAATATCCATCATCCAAATTGCCTCTTCACACTTTTCTTTCTCTTGCAGCTTTCATACTCATCCTAAATTCTTTATCATGAGAACTCCCTTATTTTCTAGCAATCGCTTTGTATAAGCCTTTTCCCCCCTCTAGCGGAAGTACTCCTTACCAATCTCTAAATCCTTAAATTTTTCCTTCTGTATGATTATTTCCACCCTGAAATGATAACACAACTAATAAATCTTGCCACGCATTTAAAATTGTGTTTATAATACAATAAATAAAACAAAAATTGCTTTGGCAGAAGTCTCTGCTGGATGATTTTGTGTACCAATAATCCCATCTCCGCCATTGGCAAGTAGACAGCTTCAGGTGTCTCTCTTTTAGATTCATCCAGTGTAGGTAAAACTAGGACTTGGTTAGAGCACACTTTTCCCCTTATCTGATTGTAGCTTTTCACTGCCTTTGAGCTGTTTTACAACTCTATAAATTGTGCATAACAGATAGCAATGGCAAAATAATTCTTGCCTATAGAAATGCAAATAAATTCTGTCTGGGGAAGTTCAATTGACTTCTTTCCATCCCCCTGTGGAAAAGCCAGTTATCTATTCATAAATTTATTTCGACATTGATTTACTTCATATAAATTCGTGCATCTTTGACTTTTTGAACATCTGTCTGATTCCCTCATTAATAATGAGTTAAATAAAATATTTAACTTGTGTTTATGTTATGTCTGTTTGAAATTCAAGTTTTACCTTTTTTGAGAAATAATTCCTTAACACTAGGATTCACGGGCCAACCAACACTATGTAACTTGAAGCCATGGATTATGAAGACACGACAAAGAGTACACTTACCTACAATTTATTACGTTCGATCTATGTTCAGGAAAATGACTGAAAACCCCTTTAAAATTTTTATATATAATTTTCAAAGTCCCCAGAGAGCCAACAACTCAAGATGTTACCAATTAAAGAAGTTAAAATGCAAAAGGTTGAAACATTAAAACAATGAAAATAAATTACTCAACTCTATCTCCCCTTTTCTTTTCTTCCTTTTTATATTCTCTGACCCTCAAGCATTGAAAGAAAAAAAAAAAGATAAAAGAAATGGCCAAAGAACATTCTCTCTTGATTGTATTTAGAAAGAAATGCTAGATATAGGAATGTCCCTGAATCTATAGCTTTTCAAACAAGAGCATTCCATTCAGTTCTTCTAGCTCCTTACTGAATCCTAGTGGAATGTGATGAACACGAGTTGTCTTGGGATCCTGGCCACTGCAGTGTATGGAATGTAGCACTGGTAGAGGTCAAGATCTCCAGCTCCAGACAGTGGGAGTTCAGATTCTGGCTCCACGAATTATGTGTGGGTCTTGTCAAGTCATATAATTCCTCTGACCTTCAGGTAGTTCATGCACAAAACTATGATAGTAATAATAATAATAATGACATTGCTTTTTAGAATTATCTGAGGTTTAAATGAGAAACTACCTATGAAGCTCCAAAAAAAAAGGCCTGTCATGTGGTAGTCACTCAATAAACATTATTATTATTATTATTATTATTATCCCTTCTTTGATGTGCTCCCAAAGAGTTGTTTTAATTTGTTCCTAAACATCAACAGCACCCACCAGATTTCAAAATCACCTAAGGTAAAGGAAGTCCTATCGTGTACCTACAAGAACACAAAGATGTCTTATACACATAAAATCAAGAAATAAAGGATCTAACACACACAAAAGTAATTAGTTAAAATAGTTTGTGTCATAATCTTAATGTCAGGTGAACATGTAAATTGGCCATTATAGTGGACTTCCATAACAACTACTCTGATAATTAAGGAGATCTCACCCAAACAGTAGACTTTACTTGAAAATCAGACTACATACAACTTTCTATTTCAAAATCTTTTGTCCTCTCTATTTGGTTGAAGCTCCATTGCACTTAAAAATAAATACGTAAGTAAATATTTGTTTTATATGTTATATATATATATATTATACGAAATTTTATATATATAATTATATATATACACATATGTAGGTATATATTATATGTCTGTATATTTATTTGAATGTATATATATGTGTATGTATATTTATACGTATGTATATAACCACCATTAGAAGCAGAACACCTGTCTCTTTGAATAATTTAAAAAGTCAAGGAATAGCTGAGTTTTACAGATAAGACACGGGGTCTAATCAACTGCATGATTTGTGGTCAGTAACAAATTCACTCAATTTTAGTTGCCCCATCGGTAATAAGAATTCTAAGATGGTCAATTCTTTTTATACAATCACACAGTAAAGATAAATGAGACAAAGGATGAAAAAAAAATCTGTGATCAATTTGCAAGATAATGTGCTATATTAATCCAAGTTGGCACGACTCTGAAGAACACAAATGGAAGCACTTCAGATGCAGTAACTAGATGTCTGATGCATAAAAGACACTATTTTCCCACCTGCTCTCCCTTCCTATACCCTTTCCAGGTGCTGCTGTATAATTTCGCTCACAACCAGGCAATTGCATCCCCTGAATTGTGTGGTTAGTCAGCTAACCATCTGCTTTCTAGGAGCAGTCATGTGTTGGGTTCACAATTTTCTTGATTCAAACCATGAGAAGGATATAAAAATCTCAGGTGCAATATTTGAGGCATTATTTATTCTGGGATAATGAACTATAAAGATGAAGATTTTGACCACCCTTGACTTGCCGGTGAAGTTCTTAGGGCATTGGAGAGCAAGGTTGGGGAGGCAAGGAAGGTAGAGATCATGGTCACTTGATATGTACATACAAATATAAATGAATGTATATTACTATTTTTTCTTGATTGCACTTCCTCCTAGCATCCCAAACTGAACAGGCTGTAAATGTATGCCTCCAGACACCCAGAGAAAAGCAGCAATCTTAATTAGCCAAATTAAAACAGTAAGACACATCCGATTATCCCTTTTTAGTCTAAACCGGCTTCTAAAATGACAACTGATGTGAAAATAATTAAAACAAGACAGACTGGAAAAAGAGGAGAAATAATGTATTTAGATTTTGAAGAGAAGTAATTAGTTTTGGCAGGTTATTTTTTTATGTAAATTGAAAAATTAGGTCTCCTAGGCAGAGGCGATACATTCAAGTGCCTGCGTTTCGGGCACAACATGGGAGAAGAAAAGGTTATAATGAAAAGCAACAAAGATGAATTTCAAGCAAGGAAAAGACTCTTTAAATTGTTACTTTTTTAAAAAGGAAGACAGATTCCCAAAGAAAATAGAATTTGTAAAAATCTGTCTCAATAGTTCAGTATTGCTGTGGAGGAGAAAACAATCTTACTAATTTCCTTAAATTGTTTTTCCTCAATGCAGATAACGATTTTTTTTTAATATAAACAGCTGTCTGTTCTTGTGTCATTCTGTGTTAACATTCGTAAGTTATTCTTCCTTCAAATTGTCATTTTTATAGTTTTACTTCTTCATTTCAGCTGCTTAATTTTCAGTAGAAACCTAGACTGGTCTTTACTTGATCTTGAACTTGTGATATGCCATCCATGCACTGCTCTTGCCTGGGTTCACCCACACACATGGCTTCAACCACCACAGCAAAACAATGACTCCGAAATCTATGAATCTAGCACTGTTGTCCACACTTAAGTATATAGCTACCTACACTGTCCTGAAATACACAGCTCTTCTTGCTGCCTTAAGTTATCCATCATTCCTGCAGAAACTACGCAGTGCCCTGATACAAGAATGAACAGGATACACAGGAAATAGGAAGAAGGGAATGGTAAATTCTACCTGATTCTTGGAGTGCAGGTAGGGAGAGAGGGATGGTAAGGAAGAAAAGGTTTCTTCGTAGACAGCTGATCTTCCAACCCCCATGCTCCAATAACCACAACTGCCTTAATAAAAGAAAATTATTTGGAGGATAAATGAAAAAAGAGTACACTTGCCAGCTTCAATGAGCCACTAGTGAGATGAAGGTATGTGCATAATACACACATTCATGTTTCTAGTTCAATAAAAACTAGTAATTAAAACCAAGCCACTCCTTTAAACCAAGTCTTTAGTTAATTAGATGGTTTCCCATCTTCGTATCTAAAATAGACACAGAAGTTTTAATACATATGATGTTACTGAGAATCCTTGGCATTCTATGATTTATGTGTACAAACTGCTATATCCATTTATGGCCCAGCATAATTCAAGAAGTCTGTGGGTTTCACAATTTCACTGAAGAGTACCTCCAGAAATCTCACATTCTGCTATAATCTTCTTCTGTGCAATGATGTAGGCTTGAAGAAAATGAATTAAAGTACTCAAAGAGACCTGTGGTCTGATGCTGATGGAGAAACAAGCAATATACTTGCCTCAGTGTTTCCCCTTCACAAAGGAAAACTATATTTCCAGCCTTCTTGGAGTTAGTCAGACACTGTGTGACTGACATTTCATCACTGGGAATACGAGCCCAAAACAAGGCAGTTAAAAGTTGGTACGTGTCCTTCTTGATATCCCTCTCATATCTGTGCACTGAGAGCAAACTGCTTGCACAGTGGAATTACAGGGTAGCAAAGACCCTGAGCCATAATTTAAGAACAGCCAAGGAGGGCAACCTAACCCATGAGTCAGAAATAAACCATTTTGCTGATAAGCCACTGAAATAATGAAGATTTATTTGTTGTCACCGAATAGTTAGCCGATCCTAACCAACACAATGTTATAAGAAACTGATCCACCAATACTTTCCTCCTAAGTGAAATGAAGAAGTAATATCAAAAAACTATTGATATTTTGGGGCGCCGGGGTGGCTCAGTTGGTTAAGAGTCTGACTTTGGCTCAGGTCATGATCCCAGGGTCCTGGGATCAAGCCCCGCAGCAGGCTCCTTGCTCAGCAGGGAGTCTGCTTCTCCTTCTGCCTCTACTGCTCCCCCTGCTTGTACTCTCTCTCTGACAAATCAATAAAACCTTAAAAAAATTACTTATATCAACTGCACAGAGTCAATATGAATGAAAATACTAGAAAATATAGAGTTAATATTTAAAACTAGAGCTCTGAGGAAAAATGGCCTAAATTCAAAATCTGAATCTGTCTTTTATCAGGTGGATGGTCCTGGGCAAATTGATTAACCTCCCTGTGCCTCAATATCCTTATCTGTAAAATGGGGATAGTATCATTATCCACCTCATGTATTTCCATAAAGACTAAATGAACTATTTCCTGGAAAGAATCTACCATGGTCCCCAGGACATAGCAAGCCCTATCCATAAATGTTTACTGTTATTGTTATGCAGAGGTAGAACTGTCCATAGTTCTGAAGGAGCAGGCTTTCCAAATTTGAGTTACTATTTTTACAATTGGCTAAAATGTTTTGGTGTTCCTTTCAATAGTCTCTACAGAGGATAGCTGAGACGTATAGTCAGGCAACAAGAGAGGGATGCTTCTTTTCCCGAGCCTTGAACCTTTCTGACAATGTCTGACTAGAGACCTTACCTGGCAGCCCATGCAATGCACTAGATAAATGGCGAGATCCTTCTAATGCCAATGAAGTTTTATAGACGACAGCACTGACTATTTACAACCTCAGTAAAACATTTTACAATTTTACCGATACCTCTTAATTTGTGTATTTGTGTCAAATGAAATGGCAGGAAGGGCAAAAAACAACAACAGCAACAGCAACAACAACAAAACAATTCAAGTGGTCACAAGGCTAATCTATTGAGAGCTTATGAATATAACATTTTCTTAAAGTCTATACTGCACTGCATGCAATTATCCTCATATGAAAAAGAGATGTATCCTGATTTCCAACTCTAAGAATCTCAGAGTCTGTGTACACATATTACCATGTTTATATAATTTTTAAAAAGTACAGACATTTACATGTGTGGACTTAAGAACAACTATTGCCAGGTATTCTCTCCTACCTTTGAGATACTCCTGGGCTTGAGAACCAAGCCTAGGCATATAAGAAACTACCTTTGCTAAAGGAAACCCTTTGTTCAAATATTGTTAGGTAACTTGAATGTGTCCCCCTATTCTTTTTTATATATACCTGAGTAATACCTCTTTTCCTAATTTTTAGTTAAAATTATAACCCCTTATAAGGGCTCACAGTCCTGTTAATAAATACAGTGTCATTCTTTGACCCTGAATTTGGCAAAAACCTCATCTCCTAAAATATTCCCATATTAATGATAATGGTGATGATGTTGATGATGATGATGATGGTGAGTTTAAAAGTTAAAAAAATTGTTGACTATTTACTATTTGCCAGATGATCTATTAAGCTTTTATACTTAATCTTCATTTAATCCTAATAACAACCCTAAAATAAAATATTACCATCATCATTTTATGGATAAGAAAAATGTGGTTTAGAGAGATTAATAAACATGTTGAGGTCCTACAACTAAAGGTCACACATGTTAGATGTGGACCTCGAACCCAGCAGGCAAGCTCTAATTTCTGTCTACTTCACCACCACAATATATTACCTCCCATTGCCTCTCTCTTCCATTCTCTCTTGGTTATAGCATATTTCTTGAAGCATAACAGTTGTGATATATCTAAATTATACAAAGTGTTCATGAATCACGTCTTCATAAACGTGCTGTTTCTTAATTCAAACAGTAGCTCTTTCACTTAGCCCTGTAAAAGAAATGAAGGTCGCTCACCTCCCCTGGCCTCAGATTTCTCACCCGTCAAATAGAAAAATAATACCTTTCTTACTTAATTGTTTAAAGAGATTTTATTTATTTATTTATTTATTTATTTGAGAGAAAGAGTGCAAGCAGGAGAAGGGAGAGGGACAAACAGCTTCTGCACTGAGTGCAGGACGCGGAGCCCAACACAAGGCTCCATTTCAGGACCCTGAGATCAGGACCCGAGCTGAAATCCAGTCGGTAGCCCAACCAACGAAGCCACCCAAGTATCTCTTTTTTTTTTTTTTTTAAGATTTTAGTTAGTTAGTTAGTTAGTTAATATTTTTTAAAAGTTCTTCAAGCAATATTAATCAACAGCAAATAATTGGTTGGAGGCGGGATTATTATCAGCATAGAAAATGATGTCGGAGCAAAAGATAACACTCTTTAATTTAACAAATATTTATCCAAAAGCACATATTGCCAGGCACTGTCTTCGATTCTGAGGTACTAAAAGTTGAGTTTAGGGTAGTAGAAATGGAGATGGATAGAAAAAAATAATGACTGGAGATTTTCTAAGTGAAGATTTTCTTCATCTATAAAATGGTGTTAGATCGGTGGTTCTGAGAACTGGTTTGTGTAAGAATTACCAGACCTAACAAATCAGATCCTCAATTAGTGAGGTACTGAGCTTCTGTATTTTACTGATTCCAATGATTCTCAATTGATTCCCATGGCACACACTAATGTTTGAGATTCACTGGGCTGTAGGATTCTTTAGGGCCCTTCCAACGCTAATGATCTCTGCATTTTTGACTCAAGATTGGTTATGATTCTATTGCAAAGAAAGGGAAATCTCAAGGATAACTACGAGCTGTTTAACAGCATCTCTGTGAAATGCCTTCAGTTTGCAGAAGTTCATTCTGGAATTTCATCCAAGGAGAAAGGATTTCAGTCATTGTTAATCTTATTTTCTCTTTCTGATGTTTTATATTTATATTTTTAAATCCAGCACATTTATTTTTAATTTCTAAGTTATACCCACATTCTTACCCTCTTGTGATGCAGTTGTAATAATGCTAATTAAGGACGATGCTAGAAAGTGAACTGTGTGTGTGTGTATATATAGATAATTTATAACATTTGTTTTACAATGACCTGGTAAGGAACACACACATGCACACACACAATTTATTACAACTCCCACAACCTCTATTGCCAGCTGTACCCCTTTAATATATATGATTGTCATAATAATTGTAGGCTTCCTTCCTCCCAACATGGATCATTACCTACAAACCTGGAATGAATTTAGCTTCATTATCATTGACCTTATACATGATTGAGCACAATAATGCATAGGAAAGTATTTTGTAAACTTAAAGACATCACATGATATACGTTACTCTTATCTTCAATTAGTATGCATTAAAACTTTATTGATTGAGCAAAATTTTACAATTTTGAAGCTTTAAAGCTTTGGGAAAAAACAATTGTGAAAACCTTTGTATAGGTAAGGACTATCTTTTCGAGGGTATTTGTACAGTAAACAGTCTTGGAAGACAGAGAGAGAATCACCCTCTGGGGTGATACGCTTGCATCTAGGGTAGTAGAGATGTCTCCCTCCAAGCAAAAATTGAGCATAGTTGCTAGCAGTCCCTTATAAAACTGGGGCTCGCAAACTTCAGGGTTCCTTATCTAGAATATGAGCCCACTGTGTGTGCACCACCAACCTAGGACCACCTCCTTGTTGCCTCTGTTGAACTTGGAGGGGGTGGGAAGAAAGACTGATGTGAACATGAAGCTCACACTGCCTCATGTATTGTAACAAAGTCCTCCATCTCTGACCCAGGAAACTTATGTCTTCTGCCAGCATTCATGAAATTATGCAGAACAATAGTTTGGAAGCAGGGTAAAATCTCAGACCTTTCATAGTGCTTGACAAGATGTGTATGATACTCTTACAGGGCAAGGAATGGATATTTGGCAAAAATAAAAAGTAATGCGATCATCCATAAAGGTTGACATCTTACAACTATTCTTAAAAAAAAAAGAAATCAGTGTGAAAATCTCTCTCTCTCTCCCTCTCACCCTCCATCCCTCTTTCTTCTTTCTCTCTTTCTCTTTCCTTTCTCCCCTGTCTCCCATCCTCCCTCTTCCGCTCATTGCACTAAATTTTCTATGCCGGTTTAAGTTTGTTCGACAGTTCTAATATCTATCTGCATTAGCATGTTCACTGCTCCAGGAACAGCATGTCCCTGAAAATCTCTGCTGGAGATAAAACTTTCCAGCATAACTAATATGACAGCGAAATGAATTTCATTTAAATGAACAATGCATTTCTTGGCCTTCATGGGTCAAGGTTACAGTGGAGGGAACTGCCTTTGTTTACAATCATTTGTCATCCATCCACAAAAACCTGGTTAGCCTAGAATGCTTGTGTGTACCCTGGAATGCCTTTCTTTTTAAGAGCACATTGTCTTTGGAAAACAAACCAAACATCACAAAGAGATGACAACTTATAGCTCAGATCAACTGCCTCCATTTGTTATTATAAATAGAAGGCATAACAAAGTGATTACTCAATTGTTCTAAACATTTTAACCAAATGAGAAATACCATGAAAATGAGAAGCAGTCCCCTGGTCAAAGGGGATTGAGGATCTAAGCGAGAGGTGACCCTAAATCCTGGGGTTATTGACTCAACCATTGTTGACTGCCTGATTGGGCACACTTCCTGCCCTACATAGAAATTTACTACACCATGCTGCCCCCCTGATAAATGCCATCTCTTGCCCCTGCAAAGGTGTTGTTTCCTTATAAACCCTTGTTTCCTACGTTTTCTGTCAGGAGAAACCAAAGCTATGAGCGTCACACACCAAGCCCATCAGTCCATAAAACTGGCATAGGAGCAGCAAATTACTCCCAGAACTTACATTTCACTATTTATCCACCCATTACTCAACTGCATCCTGAGCTTCTTTGAAGGACCAGGCATTGTGCTAGGCTCAGCCAAACAGGCAATTCAGAATATATGCAAATAATGAATCATGGAACATTGCATCAAAAACTGGGGATGTACTGTATGGTGACTAATATAACAAAATAAAAATTATTTTTAAAAAAGGGAATGTGTAAAAAAAATAAATAAACACCAACAAGTTATACTCTGGGAAATTTTATTTTTAAAAAGATTTTATCTATTTATTTGAGAGAGAGAAAGAGCACGAGCGGGGAAACGAGGCAGAGGGAAAAGGCTTCCTGCTAAGCAGGGAGCCCAACAGAGGGCTCAATCCCATGACCCTGAGATCATGACCTGAGCCCCAGACAGACTCTTAGCCGACTGAGCCACCCAGGCCCTCCATTCTGGGAAATTTTAAAGTGATGTTATGAAGAAATGTGTGGGAGAATAAAAAAGGATAAAACAATCATTTCCGGAATAGTCTAGAAAGTTGTCTTCAAAATTTGACAATTGATCTGTCTACTGAAGACCATTTGGGCATTTTTTTAGATGAATAAAAGTCCTCGGGGCACCATAGCTAGAGGGAGCAACATACTAAGGTCCTTATGTCCCCATGCAAGGAGGTGCAATGTAATTTTGAAGGCAACTCTGAGTCAACAGTCAATAATGGTTTTGAAGCTGGAAAATTCCAGGATCATATTTATTTATTAGAAGATTATTCTACTGATGGTATGGTAAGCATTGGGAGGAACAAGATAGAAGCCTGTGTACCATTTCAAAAGTTAGACAAGAGCCATGAGAATGCCTTCTTTGAAAAGTATTGTGAAACAGAGTTCCTGTGATTGCTCCTTACCGTGGGATGTGAGAGCAAAGACTCGAAAGTGCCTCCATGTGTATGAAGGAGAGTGAAAATACAAGGAGTTCAGTATTTATAGAGTGTGCTACATTCCGGTGAAACAAAAACAAAAAAAATAAAATAAAATAAAACAGTAGCCAGAGATCATTGGAAATGTGAGCATGGTGCTGAGGAGAAAATTTGGGTTTGGAAATATCATGTGGATTTCTGTGTCATATGAAAAGGAGTTGTAACCACTGATTTAAATGCCATGTCTTAGGGAAATAGCAGAGATTTGGAACAGTATCAAACCCAGGATGGACTCCTGAGGAATACAGACGTAGAGTAAGAGAGCAGAGGAGGAGGTAGGACAAATGAAATTGAAAGATCAGTGGTTATGGATATAGAAAAACATCCAGGAAGCCTAAGAAAAGAACTCCAAAAAGTTGACTAAAATGGTGAAGTACTATGTGTCATTGGCTTGCCAGTGAACAGGTCACTCATGACACATGAAAAGGTTTCAGGAGAGTGAGGGGGAAAGAAGCCAAAGCTTGGCTGGGAAGTAAATGGGAGTCAAGAAAGTAGTGCTGCGGAATACTTCCTCTGTCACCGGCTGCCACGGGGAGGTGTGCAATCACACAGGCTGCCACGGGCTGTGGGTAAACACAGCAGTCACCTGTGTCCGTGGCTGCTCCTCCTCCCACCATCTCTTGTGGAACCACAGTCTGGGCCCATTTCCGGCACTGGGGCAGGAACGGGGAGAGAATGAGAGGAGGACCTCTCCTATGCACCATGGACCCCCAAGTTGGAATTTTTATGTTACCTCTGAATGAAAACGTACTACAATCAGAGACAGGTACTAACAGGACTGAAAGAAAAAAAGATGCTTTAAAACTGGCTTCCAATACTGGACCCCATTATCATTGCAAATGAATTACTGCTTTTTATTGAAATCAAGAGCGGATACTAGAATTATTTTTACATTGCTATTAATACACCAAAAGTATTATTTATACTCTACAAATTTTGAAACTATGTTTTGGCATTTAAAAAAATTTTTTTAAATGACCAGAAACCACCAAAGGGAAAATGGAATGGGCCTCTCTTGCCTCTGAGAGGTCCTGATGCCAATCTTCCAGTAATTTCCTCCTCTTTGGATGATTCTAGGCACCTCCATGGCTTTTCTGCATTGATAGGCCAGTCTCCTACTTGTTCTGAATGACTGGGTTTTATTCCCCTTCTCCCCTTCAGCTGGGTGTCTTGGGTCATGACCATTGTTTTTTCTAAGCAATGGTGACTGACAGTTCCACTAGAATTTTCCCCAGATGCTCAGCTGTCTCTTCAATTTGCTGTATCCCATCTTCTCCCTCAGAGCCCCAAACTGAAGTCTCCAAACTGGAAAGCATGGGTTAAGAAGAATGTCTCTCTCTGTCCTTTGAGTTTCATTCTCTCAAAGAGGTAGCAAGGGCTCCGCTACCCTCCTCCCCCCACCCACAGACACCAGAGGATTCAGACATGGGTCCATGAAGGTTGGGCTGACAGGCAAATCTCACAGCAAACATGATGACATCCTCAATATTGTCCTGCCCTCTGAGAACTGAGGTTTTCCCATTGGGCCAAGAAGCTTTTTGTTTGTCACTTCTCTTGGTATAATCCTCTTCCAAATGACTTCTTGATCCTTGGAATCAATCAGCTCTAAGGCCAGTGCTCCTGGATCAGTGTCACCAACACCCTCTCCTGCCCCTTGATCACACCCCCTCCCCTCGTTGCCATGCAGTTCGCTGTAGGAATTACTCCAGGAATTTACTGACCTCTCGCTATGTACCCAGCACTGTCACAAGTTATTTATTTGGCTTATTTCATTTAATCCCCACAAATAAAAACTTCTAAAATGTTCATGCCTCCGTTTTTACAGATGAGAAAACTAAGTTTTAGAAAATTATTTAAGTTTGCCAGCACCATACAAAAGCAGGCATTGAACCACGGCCCACCTCTGCTGGGCTCCAAAGTCCAAGCTCTCATCATCATGTCATTCTCTAAGTGTCAGGCACTGAGAGACAAGCACAAGGCGAGTGCTCTGTCCACATCATTCTTCACTGCACCTGCAGTTCCTAGTACTAGGAATGGAGCTGAGTAGGTAGGAGTGTGGACTAACATTTGATGGCTACATGAAAAACAGTGGAAAAATAAATCTCTTCCTACAGCACCATTCATAACTGACTTTGGAATTTCTTTGCGTTTCAAGCTCAGACATATTTATGAACCTCCAGCCAATCAATTATTTAGTACTTATTCATTGTAATATACATAGCCTTATTCTGCTGGGCTTTGTGAAAGAAACAAAGGCAGAGAAAAACAATCCCTAACCTTTTGGGTTTACTAGTTTTTACAAAAGAAACAAACAAGTAAATAAACAAAACTCATGTGCATGGCCAGAGTTTCCCTTTATCAAACCTCAACCAGAAGCTAGAGATCAGGGAGCCCAGAGATGCAATCAGAAGACAGCCTCCACGACATGGAGCAGGGCAGAGCTCTGTGGAGAATGAGCCTAGGCAGGGAGGGGAGGCTCTGAGAATAACCAGCACGTTACCGTAAAACATGTGCTGCGTAATGAATACCATGCTCCAGTTCAAACTTCCTTTTTGACTCCAAGGGATGGTTTATCCAAGCCAAACTATCAACTTTTGAAGTTCTGGTGGAGGAGCTTATAATTAGGGATCGCCACAGAGTCCAGTATTCAAGACACTGCCAGTGCTCCTGACCTGGCTGGCGGTGGCTGCAGAGACCCAAGTATACTCACTCATGGTGCTGAATGTCTCCCATTTTCCCCTCCATGTCCACCCTGCATTTCTTCCTGCTCTGCCCTGAGAAGCCAATGACCTGCTTGTCACCGCATTCTGGTTGGTTCTGCAGATGAGCAGAACCCGTAGGAGTTGGAGGGAGAGAGAGAGGAGGGTGAATTCAGGGCATATGTATTATCCTAGCTCCCTCCCTCTCTCTTCTGCATCCACTCCAGTGGGGCTTCTGCTCCTTGTATAGAGCCATCTCTCTCTCTCAGCTGGCGAACTACGCCTTCACCGGTAATATGTGTGTTGCCCCGTTACTCTCCTGAGTACTGCTCATCCAGCATTGCTTCCCTATATTCTGTCAACATCTTTGTAAATAGTCCCTTCAGTACACTCTCACCAAAAGACCCAGTTTGAGGCATAATCATCTGTTTCCTACTGGGATCCTGCCTGACTGACAAACCCATACCACAGAGATACGCTCATTGAGAAAAGGAAAAAGAAATACTCTGCCCATGGGAAATGAAAACAGACTTGCAGAAACTTGAGAAGCCACTCTTTACGAAGCTGTATAATTTGCTTAATTAAGGTCTAAAGCCACAGAAGCTATCACATTCCAGATAAGTCTTCATGAATAGCATCATACCACGTGTAAATCAGAGATGAAATTCTCAATCATTCTCTCTTCCTCGCCCTGGGATCCTTGCTTTATCTTTTCTTATTTTCTAAAATAGGAGGGGAAAAGTCTTCACTTTTCTCAAGTGCCACTACAATCATACAGTGAAAGATTAATGAAAGTTTATGTACATAACGATCCACAATCTCCTTAGATTATTTAATGGAAATCACATGCCATTCACTACACACAAGCACTCTCTTAAGAGCAGTCTGGGGAGTTATTCATAGGAATGTTGTGGCCAGAAGGTGAAGGCTTACAAAGGGCTTGTTGAGGTGCAAGTTAGAATGTGTGAGATGTGTAGTTTGAGTTAGCAAAATATATGGGAACTAGGGGATTGCCCTAGTAAATCACCAAGAAGTAGAGGAAATGCTATAAAAATGATGGCCAAGTCAAGGGATATTCACTGTCCTCCAGGGTGTGGACTTTAAATTTTGCCCTGCAAATTCAGCAATTCTTAACATATTCTTTGATATGCTTATAATTATTTCTTTATTACACAGTCCATATATTTTATATTTAACCAGATGTTTTCTCCATCCAGAGACATGACTGTCTTCTACCTTTTCCCTCCCATGACTCAGTGGAATTCCATCAGGTGAACATGGAAAGTTTTGTGCTTTCATCCTTACACAACTGTGCTAACCACACCAGAGGCAAGAGCTGAACACTCGCTAATTTACTATTTCCACATCTTAATTGAAACAACTTCTGTCTGGGGAAGTTTTAAGAAAAGTGCATTCAGGTGACACGTGTATAAATATTGGGACTGCTTTGAATGGACAACAATTTTCATGGGGTGTGTGGGGGCAGGGTGTGTCTGGAGGTGTTTTGTTCCAACCATAGCAGAAATAGCTTCTTGATCAGTCATGTACTAGATATCTCTGAGGAATCTTTTAAGGCACTCTAACAGTTCAAAGCTCTGTTAAAATATCAATAACAAGTCATCATTTGGACAAATAGAGGCAATACAGTCTCATATTGGTTGAATCTGGAAAACTGGAGTTTACTGAGTTTGAATTAATAAGATCACATTCATTTCTTCATGATGTTATAACCACAACCATGCCAAGATTCACACTGACTAATGTCATTTAACTATGTCATATCTTAAATCCTAGGGTATAAAATTTTATCTTCAGTTTTAACATAGTTTTAAATACTTTATTTAAACCTTATGAAGCCATTATCCCTATCTTATCCCCATTTTATAGTGTCACTCAGGCTAAGTGAATTGGCTAGGAATACACAGCCAGGAAAGCCGAACAAAATTCAAAGCCAAGCTTCTCAAACCTAAGTTGAGGCCCATTTTTACCATGCAGACAATTTCTACTTTATGCCCAAGTGCTTATCTCCTTGATCTACAATTTGGAGATGTCAAGCCATCAATCAAAATATAAATTGAACACATTTTATAGGCAAAGAAGGACCTTCTGAATCTTCAGGGTGTTACTGGAATGTGCTATTTGAGTGAGATAGAAAGGGATGATGCTTTTTGCTCTTTGTTTCCTCTGCTCATATTCTCACACAACTCAAAAGAAATTATTTTGGCCCAAGTCTCAATCTATTTGAAATAAAATAAAATATGTGTCCTATGCTTTAATGTGGGGGGGATAATAAAATAAGAATATGGAATATAAGGCCCAGATGCATGCTCTTCACTGTTTCAAAAGTTCAATTGGTCTCTTAGCTACTGTCCTCATCACATCGAAATGTCTTCTACGGAGACAGATGTTTCATTCTGAAGTCATCTATCGCTGGCTATGGCTTATCGTTATGATTCCCCTGGGTAAAATGCATTCTCCAAGTGCATCTTTCCCTCTAATTCTTTGCAGCAAATGTGTAAGTGGGTAGTTTTATCTGACCACTTGCCCCTGGAGTGTGATCATATTCTACAATCTCTGAGTCCCAGGAGAACTCAGGAATCCCAACATTGAAATAGGCATTGAACCAAGGCAAAAAAGCAGCTGAGGTACTAGGGGAAGGATACAAGATAGAAAGGGTCACTTTATGATGTGCAGCCCCTATCGGAACCTTTAGTGCTTCAGTGGGAATTTAAGTCTATCACTGATTCCTGTGCTTAGTTTCCTGGAGTAGTAAAAGAACAGGGAGGGTTGGGCCTCTCGTAACTAAAGGAAACTGACATCAGCATGAGAAAGTATTAAAGCATCAAGAGGGAATGCTATAGTGTGATCCAGTCAAATTTTCAGTTCTGTTTCAAGTAGTTAGTAACTCACATCGCAACATTCTAGAGAATGGATTACTTTACTTACAGATGAAAGCCACACTAAGGATGACATAAACAGAAACACAAAGTGAATTTCTAATCAAAACTCAATAGGGTGATATAGACTCACAAATGAGTGATGGAAAAGAAAAGTCAATGGCCTCTTTGAGATAAGAACATATTAAATGTCAGTTGTTGATTTTTTTTTTCTTTCCTGCCTATAGGTGTCTTCAAATAGCAGTAAATGTTTAACCTCCTGTGTTAAGGATTCTTATTAATTCTCAGGACTTTGGAAAATAAAAATTCAGCCCAGAAAAAAAAATTCAACCCAGATCCAAGGGACGATAGACAAATGCCTTGCATTTTAAGTGTTTTGGGGCATCCATTGACAAATCACACTTAAGGTATCAACCACTAAGTGTCACTCTAAAGCATATTGGAGAACACCAAAGCTGGCAAAAGGCCTCCAGGCCTATGTGTATAAATATATTCAATGTGGAAATGAAAGATTGATGGATATGAATACTATCCAAGAAACTCTGTGAATATAAACTCTTTTGACAGGGTTATTCACTCCTGAAGCATTTCTGAAATTCTCAGCAAACCCTGATTCAAAAAGCTCCAGTATTATTGGTTCCAAGCCACACATCCAGTAGGTATCATGGGCCAGGAAAATAAGTGAAATCTTCTTTCTACTTTATTAAATCTCCTTTCTAACCACTAGCTTTCTAAATAGAGTAAGTCTTAAGTGTTTTTTCCTACCACAGTATTTGCTTTTTAGGTGAATACAGTTTGGGAAGTACAACATAAGTGTACAAAACTAGGAAAAAGAAGTAACTATGTTACTAACCAAAAAAGAATTCATATATTTCAACATATGCCTGGAGTTCTGTTTTTCCAGTTGATAAGACTATATTATCAAAGTAAGGCCAAAGGAAAAATGTTTTATAGGCACTTCTTTTTATACTTACAATAATTAAAGGAAAATTTCTGGCATTTTTTTCCTGTTCTAAAAGTAATTCATGTTCAACTTTTTTAATTTGGAAAGCACTATGCAATCTAATGAAAAAAATAAGATAATCTATAATTGCATTACTTACTGGTTACTGTTAATATTTGTTATACTTCCTTACAGTGTATTTTTTTACATATATATTTATTTAGTATGTTGTGCTTCACCACCTTGGAGGTTCACAATCCTTTTTTTGTTTTTTAAGATTATTTATTTATTTATTTGGGGGGAGGGGCAGAGGGAGAGGGAGAGAGAGAATCTCAAGCAGACTCCTCGCTGAGTGCAGAGCCTGATGTGGGGCTTGATCTAATGACTCTGAGGTCATGACCTAAGTTGAAATAAAGAGTCAGATGCTCAACCAACTGAGCCACCTAGGTGCCCCCACAATCCTTTTAATGTAGTGAAATTACCCAGCCACCCAACCTGGAGATTTGAGACCCATTCTAGATTCTTCACTTTTCCTTACATACCACTCACATTCACTATGTCACCAAATACTGCAGATTATATTGCTTTCAGTCTATTATAGCTCTTTTCCCCCTCTCTAGCCACAGTGCTACTGTCTTACCTCAAGCTGTATCATTGCTTATCTTGACTATGGAACTAAACCTAATTTAGATCGCTACTCTGAGTTTTACATTTCAACTCATCTTTCACATTACTTACCGAATTATTGTTTTTAGTGCATCAAAGATTGTGTATTCTCCTACTTTATAGTATTTCAATGGTTTTCTATTTTCCTGAGAAAATGTCAAACTCCCTAACATGGAGTATAAAGTTAGCCACCCTCTGGTGCCATCTTACCACTCTTTACTCTGGCTGTTCTCATTCACCTTTCCTTCCCTTTATGTTCCAATTATTCTGAGCCGCTTCCATTTCTCCAAACCACCAGGGTAATCTATGCCTTGCCTAATGATTTTGATCTTTCTATTCCTCAATCAAGAATCATCATTTCTTTTCTGAAAACCTCTCTTGCTCTCCCACCAATTTCCAAGTGAAAGAATCACACTCTCCTTTATATGCCATGCCGTGTGATACTTCCCTCTATATAATTCTGCTTTCACCTTCTATGTGTTTTTCTCCTCCTCCTAAAAATGGTGCTTCTTAATGTTAGAAGCCCTGTCTTATTCATCTTTGTGTCCCCAGGATCTAGAGTTCAAACTGCAGTACAAAAGAAATGTTCAAAAAATTTCATAAATGAATGAGCAATAGGAGTAAGTATTGCTCTGACTGTTGGTAACTGTCAATCAAAAACTTAGGTTGAGTATCATTTGAACTTAAATATGTTCTTCTAATTCCTACGCCATGTTCACTCTGCATTTATCCATTTTTGACTTTGCTGAACAACCACAAATGAAGGGCAAATTCAACCTATTTAAAATCCCCATGGAATGACAATTCATAAAATGCTATAAAGAGATGAAACTCAGCAAACACCACAAAGCCATTATGAGAAAATTGTCATGCACTAAATCTGCTCAGGACTGCGGGGCGCTTAACTGATAGTCACATTTGTTTTGGGATGTTTGCCTAGAAATGTTCTTTTAATAAATGTACTAAATAAGATGCATAATTTAGCTCCTTTTCTGTAGCCTGCTGGCCAGCTGCCAGCTCCAAGCTCCTGTTCCGCCTCTCTCCTTCCCTCCTCCCTTGATCTCTCACCATCTCTTTCTTGGGTTTGACTCAGCACCAAGGTTACCTGCTGGCCTAATACAAACAATCTCATTAAAAAGCCATCACAGTCGTGTCTGATGGCTTCATTTCTTCCCCAATGGCTCAATTTATATCTTCCTTTGGAACAAGTAGAGAGCAAGTTCTCTCCTGGATGACTTCATCCAGTTTTACTATATGAGAACTGGCAGATAGTAAGATTAAAGAATGAGAACTCTTGCCTTTATTGTGTAGATGAAAAAAGGAGCTTTCCTAGCCTTCCTCTACTTATCACCATGGGGTTTGTCAAGGTTCTACTTTCCTTTGGAGGCAATCATGGTTGGTGTTCAAGGTTTCTTTTCTTGCTCCTATGCAGCCTCAAGTAAAACTCGATAAGCTGAGAATCAGAACACCTTCCTTCAAGATGGACCATTGGAAAACTATTCGCTATTTGGTGAGTAGCATAACCTCATTGACCTTACTTTCCATACCTTTTTTTTTTTAATTTTTCACAACAGCTTTGTTTATAATAGTTCAAAACTAGAAATAACCCAACTGTCCATCAACAGAATAGCTAAATTGTGGTGTATTCATATAATGGATTACTACCACACAGCATGAGGAAAATGAACTGCTGACACACACAAAAACATCGATGCGTCTCATAGACATAATACTGAGCAAAAGAGGATGTGACTACATTTTTATAAAATTCAAGAGCAAGGAAAACTAATCTATGGTGATAGAGGTCAAAATAGTGTTTACTTCTAGGGGATACTGATGGAGAAGGAGAACAAGAGAAGCTTCTGGGGAGTTGGCAATATTCTGTATCTTGATATGGAGGGTGACTACCCACATGTACACACATATGTAAGGATTCCTCAAACTGTACACTAAAAACTGGAGCACATCATTAAATGTAGCTCAGAAAGTTAGGGAAAACCTGGTATTTCAAATAAAGTCAATTTCTGCATATGGCTAACAACGGTTACCTTTGCCCACCCATATCCATTCTTCTCCCTTAGTCTGGAAGCAACCCTACACTTTCTTCTTTTCTCGTGCAGTCAATCTGTTGTAGATGGAGTTTACTCTTTCCCAGGCCCCAAATCAGGGCACTATTTCCCCCAGTTGCCGTGATTGGTTTAGGAATTGGAACAGGACCAAGCTGGCTAATGAGTCAATCCCAGAATTTTTTGTTGGAACTAGTAGGAAAAGATGCCCACTGTAGTTGCCTATCTACCAGAATACAAGCCTGGAGCTGCCAGCAGCCATCCTACTACCTTCTGGAGAGAGTCTGCCTGGGAAACAGGCCACACAGAGGGAAGCAGAGCCAGGTTAAATTCTTCCTGATGACACTGTTTCAGAACCAGGATCTAGCCATCCCTGTACCAAAACTTTTCATTAGATGAATCAATAAATTGCCTTTTCTAACCACATTGATTTTAGTTTCTTATAGTTATAAATGGAGAATAATACACTGGGAATCTTGGGTAAAATAATGAGAAGCATGGGGGCAGGTCTTGGAATATAAAATGGCCATTGAGCCTTGTCCAAACTGTCTTGTGGCCGCTTATTCTGTGAGACAATGGCGCCGTCCAAAAGTGGATGAGGAAGGCCCAGGGGTCATGTGGGGAGGATTCTGGTCCTTGTTTGGAAAATGTTCTGGACTAAGAATCTAGAGAAATGGATTCGACTCTCCATTTTGTTGTTTCTCAGTGTCAGGACATTGGGCAAAATACTATACCTCTTTGAACCTTTTCTATAAAATGGAATATCATTAATTAATTTGAGATCTCGCTAGCTCAAAAGGCAGTTATGTAGATCAAATGCAAGCTTCCCAACTTCTCCAGCTTTTTCATGCCTTAGCTGAGTTACTGCTTGCATCCTAGGCATTCCCGCTGTATCCAGCATGGCCCTCAACCATTGCCATAATGATCTTTAATAGTGTGTGAGCTCTCCAATGGCAAGAAAGCATTCATCTCTGTGCCCTCTTGCCAACAAGGCTGAGCACATGGCTAGCTGGGACTCCTGAGTCCAGAGTAAGAGGTCTTACAGGCCAAGGACTCATGATACAACAGCCCACCCACTCTTCCGCCCTTCATTTCCTTGCCTGATAAATGAGGCTGATTCTGACATCCTGAAAAGGTAGAAGGACTCCAGGGAAATTGCTGAGACAGTCTGGTTTGGGGAACTGGGAGTTGAGAACCCACCATGGGGGCCATGCAGGACCCTTCCCAGCTGCTCAAGAGCAGGTGCCCAAGTAGTTTCTGAGGGAGAATGGGAGCTGAGACTGCCTGGGTAGCTTCCCTAGATCTGGCTGTCTGAAACAAAGGTCGAACAAAGGGTTCCTGATGCCATCACATTCATTCCTTCCCTAGGTCATTTCTGGGTCATAGAAAAGCTTCCTGCAAGAATTTCTAGGCCTGTAAGTCCATGCAACAAACCTAGTGCTCTGTAAGTGCTCTGTGGGAAAAAGCCCCCTTTCCTTATACACCTCATTCATTCATTCATTCATTCAATAAACACTTCATGATACCTCTCTACTTTGGAGAGGTAGAGATGAAAGAGGCCTACACTACCCTGAAGGGACAAGCCTGGAGAGAGCCATATTGGACACAGCTTCCATTTTGGCTTTCCTATCTGTCTCTTTTCCTGTTCCCCTGCATTCCTTCTCTACCTAACAGCCAGAATGATCCTCTCAAACAAAGTAGAGAAGGGGCAGAAATGTTAGCACTGCTCTGCCAGGACTGTGAGATTTCTCCAGGAGGAGACTTCACAGCAGGCAGAAAGCTGTATAACTGGCCAGTACATGGTCCTAGGCTCAGGAAAGCCTGCCCATTTGGGGAAAAGAGGGTGTGTCATATCAGCTCCAAGCTTCTATGGGGCAGCCACTCCCATCTGCCCTTTCCCACCTTGGCCAAAGTCTGGTGTGAAAGCTTCAGGTTTCATGGGAGCTGCCTAAAGCCTGGGATAGTTCAGTTCTTTAACTGCAAACTGGTTCAAAACTGACCTGCAGAGTAAACTCAGACCTGGGGTTCATGACATATGGCCCAAAGAGGGTAGGGAATGGGGAAAGCCATCCTCCAAACTACCACCCTGTGACACCCCAAGTCCTCTCGAGATCCACCCCTTTCCCCTGTCCTGACTTACAGGGCGCATTCCAAAGGGGAAGAGCAAGGGTGGATTTGCCTGGACCAATCAGATGCTATCTGTGGCCCACTCCTGCCTTAGGCCTATGAGTTCTCCAGGTATAAGAAAGGAGGAAAAGGGAGCCCAGGGCTGACCATGGTCATGGGCAGCAAGATCACAGCTGGTTCAACCTCAGGTGCTGGATGGAAACACCTCTAGTCTTCCAAGGTGGTTAAGTCTTTCTAGAAGGTCTACCTTTGCACTGGAATCTGGCTCAGAGGTGATGCCATTGGTTTGGTGACTGGTTCTTGTGTTTGAAGCCACTGATACAAGCTTGATACTGTTCTTTGGAGTTCAGCAGGATCTTACACATCTCACAGGTGTAGCCCCGCCCAGCTGATGAGTCAGTGACAGCAGGGTCTGCAGCTGCCCATAGTGTGCCATGAGTTTGAGCTCAGTTTCCTATTTGCTGTGTTTCTTGCCCATATAATGTTGCCCATAATGGCCATGACAGGGTCGTTGAAAGTCGCCTGGCAGAGGCTGCAGAACTTGTCTGGGTCTATCACCTCTATTCTGGTGCAACCTTTCACCTTGGTGGACTGCTGCTTCGGCCTTAAGTTCTTTGCATGGGTCTTCCCCAGGTAATGCCACTGGTCCCCAATGGGGGATGAGAAGGTGGTGTTACAAATATCTTTGCTTCTGCTGGTCTTCTGATCTGAGTCTAGATTCTAGTCAAGCCTAGGTGTGTCTCCCTCAAAGCCCATTCTCTTAACCACAGCCACTTCTCTTATCCACCCCTAAGCCACATCCAGCTTTAACAGGGAGTACAGGGATAAAGACAGATACTAACCTCAGAAACTGACCTGTAATGAACAGCATCGAGTCAGTGCCTATTAGAGTACTTGTTTCCCTTGGGTTTCTCCAGGACTGTGAATCTGTATATCCATCTCTCCTCCCTGGATTGCAACTCAGCCTCGGCTCACCATGATTTCTTTTCCAGCTGCTAACCTGTGCACCGCGGCACTGCACGCTGACTGTCCCATGGAGAGGACCATGGCATCTGACAAAATGCAGGTCATTTCTCTGAATGAGCATTATTCATTTCTGTCGGGTACATTCAGAGGTAGCAGCCTGCATTTCTCTCACTGGGCTGCTAAGAGGAACTGCAGAGCATGAGGAGACATTTTAAAAATCAAAACACTACGCGGCATTCTCCCACATTGAGAAAGGCATGTCAATTCATTTCAGGGAGACCTCCTGGGAGAGAAGTTTTGTAAACACCCTCCAGTGGCCCCTGGGTCCTAATTTAAAATATTTCTGTTCTATTTTATACCAGCACTTGCTGTTTTGTCTCTGAAGCAAACCCATGGTTTCTATTCAGTAAGGAAGGGAGAAGGAGCATGGCCATTTTGTATTTATTCTCCCTTAACAATAGACTTAAACTTAAAGGCTCCTCAAGTTGGAAAAAGGTCAGGGTAGAGGAGAATTCTCCAAAATATGATTGTTTCTACTTATAAAATATCGTTGTGTTACCCATTAAACCTATTTGGGTCCCTTTATTTCCATATGAATTTGAAGATCAGCTTTTCAAATTCTGCAAAAAAGGGAGTGCTTTGAATCTATAGATCAATTTGGGGGTAACATCATCTTTAAGGTATCATCTTCTACTCTATGAACATGGATGTCTTTCCATTCATTAACTTCTTTTTAAATTTCATTTTACAATGTTTTATGGATTTTAATGCAGAAGTTTCACAGACTTCTGTTTAATTTATTCATACAGTTCATTTCATTTGACGCTCTTGTAAATAAATTGTTTCTAATTTCATTTTTAGAATGTTCATGGTTGCTGTATAGAAATATTAAACATTTTTGTATATTGATCTTGTATCTTGAAACCTTGTTGAAATATTTTATTAATTCTGGTGTTTTTCATGGATTCTTGAGGATTTTCTACATACAAAATCATCATTTGAGAATAGAGGATTCTCATTTCCAATCTAGATGCCTGCCTGCCTTCGTTCCTTCCTTCCTTCGTTCCTTCCTTCCTTCCTTTCCTTCCTTTTGCCAAATTGGCATCTGAGATGAAAATAGTTTTAATTGTCTATTTCCAACCTGTATGTTATTTACTTCTGTTTCTTGTCTAATTGCCTGGTTAGAATATGCAGTGCGATATTAAATACAAGCAGCGAGAGCAGGAATCTTGTCTTGTTTCTGATCTGGCGCAGAAAAATATTCAGTCTTTCACCATTAAGTATGATGTTAGCTGTGGGTTTTCCTGGAAGTTCTCTTCTATTCCTAGGTCAACGAGTGTTTTTGTCATGAAGCAGTGTTTGATTTTGTCAAATTATTTTTCTACATTTATTGAGATTACCATGTAGTTTGTGTCCTTTATTCTACTAATATGGCATATTATGCTGACTGGTTTTCACATGTTGAAACAATCTAGCATTCCCTGGATAAATCTCACTTGGTCTTTGTATATAATCCTTTCTGTATGCTGCAGGGTTCGATTTACTAGCATTTTGTTGAGGATTTTGTGTTGATATTTGTAACGAATATTGATCTTTAGTTTTCTTTTTCCTGTAATATCTTTGGTATTGGTATCAGAGTAATTGTTCTCCGATATATATATATATATTTTTTTGGAAGAGTTTGTGAAGGACTGGCATTATTTGTACTTTAAGTATTTGGCAGAATTCATCAGTGAATTCTAGACTTTTCCTTGTAGGAAGGTGTTAATGTACTAATTTTTAAATTTGTTTTAGGGCTATTCAGATTTTCTATTCTTGAGTTTTAGTAGTTTGCAGTTTTTCTGGGGTTTTGTCCCTTTCATCTAAATTACCTAACTTGTTGATATTCAGTTGTTCATAGTGTCCTCTTATAATCATATTTATTTCTGTAAGGTCAGTAATGATGTTTTCTTTTTAAGTCCTGATTTAGCAACTTGAATCTTCTGCATTTTTTTTCCCTTGGTCAATCTAGGCTTGTCAATTTTATCTTTTCAAAGAAACAAATATGGGTTTTGTTGACTTTTTTCTATCTTCTACTTCATTTATTTCCACTCTCATCTTTATTATTTTCTCCACTCTTTTCACTTTGGATTTAGCGTCCATTTTTTCAAGCTTCTTAGTATTATGTCATTGATTTGAGGTCTTTCTCACTCTTTTTTCTAACTTTTTAATGTAAGCGCTCATAGGTATAAATCTCCCTTTGAGCACTTCTTTAGATGTATTCCATAATTTTTGATGTCTTGTATTATCATTTTCTTTCATCTCAAAGTATTTTCTATTTACTCTTTACGTACATTTCTCCTTTCATCCATTGTTATTTTAGAAGCGTGTTAATTTCCACATACTTATGAATTTTTAAAAATTTAATAATTTTGTTTTCAATTTCTAAATTTAGCCCATTCTAGCCAGAGAACACACTTTGTATGATTTCATGCCTTTTAAATTTATTCTGGCTTGTTCTTTGGCATAATATATGGTCTATCCTGGAGAATGTTCCACGTGCACTTGAGAACTATGTGTATTCTGTTGTTGAATGGAGTGTTCTATGTATGTCTGTTAAATTTAATTGCCTTGCAGTGTTGTTCACTTCTTTTATTTCCTTGATGGTCTCTCTGGTTATTCCATCAATTGTTGGAAATGGGGTATTGAGCTCTACAACTATTATTGCTGAATTATCTTTTTTCCCTTCAATTTTATCACTTCTTGCTTCATGTATTCCAGGCTTCATTATTAGGTGCATATATATTTATAATGTTATGTTTCCTTGATGGATTGGCCCTTTTTGTCATTATAAATATCATTTTTTTAATCTCTAAGAATAATTTTTACCTTAAAAGTCTTTTTAATTTGGTATTAGTAAGCCACTTTTGTTCTCTTTTATTTACAGTTTGCATAGTATATCTTTTTCCATCCTTGTATTTCTTTTTTTTTTTTTTTTTTTTTTAGGGAGGGAGAGAGACAGAGAGAGCATTCATGCACAAGTGGGGGTGGGGGAGGAGAGAAGGACAGGAAGGGGGAATCTTAAGCAGGCTCTAAGTGTGGAGCCCAATGCAGGGCTTGATCTCACAACCCTGAGACCATAACCTGAGTCAAAATCAAGAGTTGAACACTTAACCAACAAAGCCACACAGATGCCCCTCCATCCTTGTAATTTCAATCTCATTTTGTCCTCAAACTTGAAGTACGGTTTTATAGATAGCGTATTGTTGAATCATGTTTGTTTTAATATAATTCCATCAACTCTGCCTTTTGTTTCTCATTCCCCAGATTTTCCTTTGAAGATTTTTGGCCATCTTCTTATTTGCCTCAATTGCCTTAGCCACTTCAGGCATCTACAGTGTTAAACAACTGCCACTGATTTGTGTATGTGTGTGTGTATGTGTGTGACAAATGTCCTGGGGATAGAGCTTTCCTCATCAAGTAAGCTCTGAGTCATAATGAATAAAGACAGATTCTGCCAATATAGACAAGATCAGGAAGCTGCCAAACAGATCAAGAAGTAAAGGTTCTCTGGGGATGAAGTTCTTTGAGGAGCTCCAAATCCATTCTGCTCCCTCCGGTGAGTGTTAAGCTGCTGATTTTCACATCGAATATGGTTCCATAAGTTGCTATATTCAAGACCATCTCGGGGTAGCTTTTTACTTCTAACCCACTTCTTTTCTGGGGAAGACTTGACCAACACTCATCCACGTTGCTATTTAGTGACATACACTCTTACACTCTTCCAAGTTCTAAATAAGGGAAAATGGCTACTTTGGTTTCTTTAAGTTAAGGCCTTGAATGTAGTTTAATTGTTTGACCTTAAAAGAAATAAAACTTTTCTGCTGATAGGAAGGAAGGAAGGAAGGAAGGAAGGAAGGAAGGAAGGAAGAGAGAGAGAGAGAGAGAGAGAGAGAGAAAGAAAGAAAGAAAGAAAGAAAGAAAGAGTGATTACCTAAAAAAAATCTACTTGTTTATGTATCATGCTCACTCAAGCTCCCATGAAAAAGCCTTTGCTATCTTCAGACAAGTTAGACTTGCTAAATTCAATTTTTTTCTGTAAGCTACCTAAATTATTTAAAAATTCTTATCCATAGTCTTCTTTCTAGCAAGCACTCTAATTATTATGTCAGTAATGCACCTTTGGACTTTAAACTGGTTTTTCTGAATGTCCAGTGCTTAAAGGTGAAGAAATAACACTATATCCCAGAAAATTGTATATTTTATGCTCTCCTTTTAAAAATGAATAACTATCATTTAGTCTATTTTTAAGCATAGTTCTTTGTACACCTATGTTCTCTTCCAATTTCTTTGCTAAATGACCTACTATCACCTGAAGTTAAGAACTTTGGGAAATAGTTTCTTGACAGCATTTTAAAACACCACTATGATGTTAAAAATAACTAAGCTTTTCTTAAAGTCAACTTAAATTTAAAACTTAAAGAAAATATGTGGGTGCTTGCTTTTATTTGTTACCTATACAAGGCGCGTAACTTGTGTAACATACAGCGATAGAATCTCTGACTTTTAGTAGTTCATATGGCCATCTAAAATAGAGCTGCATTCCTTAGCTTTCCTTGCAGCTAGTGACTTTGTGAAAAAGATCTGATCAAGAACTTATAAATGGAAGTGATATGTGTAATTTCTGGGTAATAACTTTACTGAGATGTGAAAGGAGGGTTAGCACAATCATCCTTACTCTTTCCCACTGAACGGAATAGAATATAAATCCTGGCATTCTAAAAGACAAATGGATCTTGAGACAACCTTGGAAATATAATGCGCACACGCTTCAGTCACAGAAGCCCAGATCCCTGACACCATGAACTTGCCATGACCACTCCCACTCAACTGCCAACCTCAAGACTTTTACACGACAGAGAAATAAATGCCTGCCTTATTTGAGGTTTTGAGTTATTGTTATTTGAGGTTTGAGTCACCCCCAGTTGAATCTAATCTTACCTCATCGAGCAGTTTTCAAGGCTTAAAACTTACTTTCCTGAGCTAGGGAAGCTATTAAATACATCATAGAAACTCAATTAAGTTACTCATTGATGATCAGTACTGCTTAATCAGAATGTGCTTGGAAAAAATCTCTCTGCAACACGATAAAATGGATATTCTGAGATAGAACTGTTTCTCCAAACACTAAGGTACACTCACACTTACACAGTTAATTTCTTATAAAATGAAACCTGACCTTCGTTGTGCCTTCAATCGGTTTTGCAAGGTTGTGAATATTCACACATTAAGAATCTGTGTCTCTTTTGCTTGGTAGTATTGTTTATCCCTATTTCATATTATTTTTTCATTATAGAATCTAACAATCACAGTCTCTTGAAAGTCTCCTGATTTCCCTAGACAGAATTTGTACCACATATCTGCATTTCCATAGTATTTTATCGCCAACTTCTATCATTGTGTTCGATACATTATTATGTTGGTGTTTCTGCATCTGTCTTGTTTACTCTGCTATAAACATCTCAAAAGAAGTGACAGTGATCTATCCATCTGTGATTTCAACACTTCCCACAGAGCATATAGTAGACTCTATTAGTTTTCTATTGCTGTGTAGCTAGTTACCACAAACTTGGTGGCTTAAAACAATATCCATTTCTTGTCTTGTACTTTCTGTGGGTCACAGGTCCAGGTGGTTCTGACTAGGCTCTTTGCTTATGGTCTCACAGGCCAAAATCAAGGTGTCAGTCAGGCCAAGCTCTGACCCAGAATCTCTGGATAAATCTGCTTCCAAGCTGGTTCAAGTTCTCATCAGCAGCCCTGCATTAGTAGGACTGATGCGTCTTCATTTTCTTGCTGCCTATTGGCAGGGAGCCACTTTAAGCTTCCAGAGCCCCTCTGCACTTTTGTCATGTGGCCCCCTTATATCCACAAGCCAGCTATGGTGTGCACAACCCTTATGTTTTGAATCTGTCTTCCTTTTCTACCTTCTGCTAAAAAATGGTCTCTTCATTTTAAAGGGCTCATGGAACTAAATTAGGCCCACCCAGATATCTGCCTTTTGCCATATAATTTAACAAACAATCTTGGAAGTGATAATATCATTTTTGTGGATTCACTCACACTCAAAAGGGAGGTGATTATACAAATGGAGAGGCATTTGAGTGTTGTTCCTGCTTATCAGGTAAACATCAAAAATGTACCTAAGAAAATGACCCCTACATGTTGAATTTTATTAGCATGTGGATATTTAAAATGTAAATGTTTCAAACTTTGTGTTAATTTTTCATTCTCAAAGAGCCATAAGCACATGGGCATAATTTCACCTTGTAGTATGATCAGTAATTTAATTATCAAAGCCTTAGGCATTTGGGTGACATGTCATTACTAACTGGATCAATAAAAAGAAAAAAGAAAACAGTAAGAAGAAACGAAGCTAAGAATACAGCATATAAAGTCCTATCAACACATTTCCTAGGGCGATGAATCCTTAGTCACTACATCTGCAAATAACCGAAGGGCTACATGACCTTTCTTTGACAATTAAGACCTCCTCCAGAGAGACCGTGGTACCTGCCTCTACAGAGAGCAGCTGGCACTTTTTCCTTAAGAGCAATAAGCGAATCAACAAACAACAATGACAAAACTAGATATAAAGAAAAAATTAAATATAATAAAGTGGTGGAGAATTATATAAAAGAAATGCGGCTGGGGAAAGGTAATTTGGATGTGTCAAGATTATATTTGCATCAGAACACAGTGGCATTTAGCAATATAAGAGCACAACTGCTTTGCTGTGCGTATCTATGTTCAGAGTGGAAGAGAAGTGAAACAAGGTCTACGTGAACTTGGACTTCTTTCTGTTGAGGTCTATCTGATTCTCTGCCTCCTGCTTTCACTTCCATCTCCAGTTCTGCATAGCTGGACTTTCTGGCTTTGCTCTACTGTCCCGACATTCTCAGATGTAAAATAGGTGTTATTTAACAATAAGCTTCCTCCAACCCAGCACAATGGTACTGCTAACATTCCATTTTGTCTCTAAATCAAAGTTCTAATCACCATGAACCTGTTTCCAGAGAAAATATACTTGCTAGTACCCTGGTCCAGAGCCCAGGGATCAGCTACATGTGGAAAGAACTCACCCATGTAATCACCCCCATTCCTGATTCTGTAGGACCTGTTTCCTGCGTCTACACACTGCCCACCTTGCAGGGCTCTGCCGAGATGGCTCAGAATTCTAATACAATCATCATTATACCTGCCATGTCCTCAGGACATCATGCCTGACTGTGGGTCATCCTGCTCTTAATGATGATTTTTCTGCCAATTCCAAACATTTTCCTCCCTTTCTTTTCAACCTATTATTTTTTAAATGGTACTTGAGTCTCAGAATATTACTCTTGCTTTTCAGGTACAAAATAGTATCGCCAATGCCACAATTCATACAGTTTTCAAGAACTTCTCCAGGTAAACTCATTTATGGGATTCTTGTATGTAGTCTGTTCCCTCTTCCAGAAACAGAATTCTTAAAAGATGGGAGGAAAAGTATCTCATGCAGCAATATTATGAATTTTAGCTAAAATATAAATCTCTGTACACACTTATAAAGCATTACAATGTGTACTTTGCATATCTATAAAATCCATTTACCTTGCCCACAAGAGCAACCGGAATGTGTGTGCTGTTTTGTAACAGAGTTCCATGAAATGTGCACCAGGGTCTGTGATTCCTTCCCTTCACCCACAGGAAGGCTGCCCTGAGTCCTGAGAGCAGAGAGAACATCTCTCTGAAACACTGCCCCCTCTGCTTATTGTGGGCCACCAGCCCTTGGCTGCTTCTGAGGCAATCAGCTAAGATTGTCATCTTCCAAGATGACAGGAGTCTTGTCTTTATAAGCCGCTACTCAATCAGCTTTTGCAATGTTTGCCAATTGCATGGAGAGAAGATCAATTTGTGATTTTTGTAGTTGCCACCATTTCCCTTCTTCTTTTAAAAGATTTATTTATTTATTTGAGAGAAAGAGAGAGCTCTCACAGCAGGGGGGTGGGAGCAGAGGGAGAGGCGAGAGAGAATTACAAGCAGACTCCCTGATCGGTGGGGAGCCAACCCAGGGCTTGATCCCAGGACCCATGAGATCACCACCAGAGCCAAAATCAGGAGTCAGTCACTTAACCGACTGCACCGATCCAGGCGCCCCACCATTTCCTCTCTTTTTGTGGACTGACTGGAAAGTCATGGCATCTTCCCATTCAGATGTTTAGGTCACTATCAGTCCTCTAAAAGCTCCTGTGCTCGCTCAGCCCTTCAACTCCCTTCTTCCCTCTAGGGTTGCCTTATACACTTGCCATCTTACATATCTAATGCATACTTTGATTTTGCTTAATGTCTACTAAGAATAGCCATGCCAAAAAACTAAGCAAAACAAGAACAAATGGATAGCTTAGAAGTCCTGATATGACTGGCAAGCATTCTTCCTATGTAAGTCACAAATGTGATTTTTGATCTCAGTTGCTAGTGACTATAACTGGTGGTCATTTAATAGCTTTACCACAACCCACGTAGGTCAAGGGTGGTTCATGGCTTAAAAACACTGTCCCCTGCGTAGATATCCACCATCATCACTATAGTATGTTCTAATTATTGTAATGACTCAGAAATAAGAATTAAAGACGCTCAGCTCTATTAGAAAATTTTGTCTGGCATCTGGATGAGAATATGCTTCTTGGAATCTTTCCCCCAAGATTCCTATTGTTTTCCACTGGAGACAGTCATTTGTAGACATTTGTAATATTCTACATTTTCTTTAAGTTACCATTTATATTGCTATTATTAAAATACTTTTAGGTCACCCTCAAACAATTTTTTCTGACATAATATTTCTAATCCATTGAGGATTCATGAATGGCTTTCACTCACTGTAGCCACATATTAATTCTCCTAGCTTGTTCGTTATTTCTCTGATAACAATGTTATATCTGAATGTGTCAAAGAAGATCCCTCTAACTCAATCAAAGCTTGACTGCATTTATTTTAATATTCCAAATACATTTCTTTTGTTTGGTCTTTAGGGGCCAGTTATTTTTGAGACCAGGAAGAAAAGAAAAAATCTTCCTATTTGAGTCACATCCAACTAACTAATGGGAATCTGAAGGGGAAATGGAGATTTGGCTTCTCTACTTTTTAAATTTAGCCTGATTAGACAGAATGGAAAATAACTGGCTTGAGAAATATAAAAATATGTGTGGTTGAATGGAGATATTAGCTTATTCCATCCACATGGATCAGTTGCTTAGATAAGACTAAAATAAAAACATTTACCCAGTAATATATTCTAATGCACGGGAACAAAAAGAACATTTATTTCTTAGAATCAGATGTCAAAGTTCAAAAGTGCATAGAGTATTGATAAATCCATAAGCTTCAAGTTTAGCTCAGCTGGAAAAAAAAATACAGAATGTTCTGAAATTAAATATGAACAGAAAAACTGAGAAACTGAGCAAACTTTTAATGATGTAAGCTTGTACCAATTCAAAGAATAGACTCAGCACTTTTAGTATATATTATGTTATGTACTCAAGTATTGGTGAAAATAATTCACAGCCGTAAAACCTATTAAGCCTTTCACTTACAAGGGCATCCTAGGCTCAACTTTAAAAAAAAGAAAATAGCAAATGCTTCATTTTATAAAAAATATTGTTGCAAGATTAGTAATAAATACTGAATCAAAAACCCACCTTGGGTTATCAATAGTTGAAAAATAGTGGAATTTTAGCTTTCAACCTACAGATTCAGCCCAACCAATATGTATAAATCATTATGTTCTTTTTCTAATTAATAAAAACAAATACATAAGGCTTAAATTTTTGCACACATTTCTCTAAAGCAGCTGAAAGATTCTGGGTAAATTGGCTCAAACTTTTTAAAGCATGTTAGTACCTCTATGTGAGAGTCTATACACATATAAGGAAAACATCTTGCTTTTTCAAATTTAATATAATGAGAGTTTCTAATTTAACAAATATGACAAAAATATGAACCTGGAAGTGATTAAATAAAAATTGAAAATAACCAAATTTTGTTAACAAAATTTATATAATTAAGGTTATAATCTTTATGGATATAAGAATGTCTCTGAGACAATCTACTCTCCTCTAATTTAGAACAAATTCTACTATGTCAGGAGACATAAAGGGAGAGATAGAAAGAGCACACGTGGGGGGTTAGGGGCAGAAGGAGAGAAAGAAGCAGGCTCCCCACTGAGCAGGGAGCCCAACATGAGGTTTGATCCCAGGACCCCAAGATCATGACCTGAGCCAAAGGCAGATGCTTAATTGACTGAGCCATGCAGGCACCCCACATGATGATAGCTTCTTAAAAGTTTAAGTATACCTAATGTTTAAGTATACCTAATGACATATACCTAATGTTCATAAAACTTTAATTTGTAATAACCAAAAACTGTAAACAGTTTCCATGAAAGGGTGGCTGGGTAAATATAATTGTATTGTTGCATCAAATAATACAGTTTTAAAATAAAATGAAGGACGCCTGGGTCCCTCAGTCAGTTAAATTTCCTACTCTTGATTTCAGCTCAGATCATGATATCAGGGTTACGAGAGCAAGCCTCACGCTGGTCTCCACGCTCAGCAGGGCTGGGGGGGTGGGGCTGTCTGCTTGAAATTCTCTCTCTCCCTCTGCCCTGCCCTCCACTTGCATGAGCATGCCTGCTCTCTCTCTCTCTTTCTCACTAAAATAAATCTTTTTTAAAAAAATAAGTTTAAAATAGAATAAAAATAAAATGAACTACTCATATCTGTTAGGACATAGAAAAATCTCAAAATAATTACACCTGGTGAAAGAAGCCAGATTAAAAAGGGTGCATATTTTATGATTCATTTATATAAAACCCTAGAATATGCAAAGTAATCAACAGTATAAGAAAGCGGGTTATCTGGGTGTGGGGAAGAGAAGCCAAATGGAGGGATTGCAAAGGGGCAAACGGTCATGAGGTAATAACTCTTGGGAATGATGAATATGTTCTGTACTTTAATTGTGTTATTGGTATGTGTGTGTGTGTATATATATATGTACATATATGCATATATATACATATTAATTGTGTTATTGTCATGTGTGTGTATAATATATATATATACACACATACATGTGTGTATACATATAATGTAGATAATATACATATATAAAAGACTCTTTAAATGTATGTAACATTGCCAATTATAACTAAATAAAAATGTTTAAAAATATAGCATATCAAAATTTGTGGAATGTAACTAATGCAGTGTTTAGAGGGAAATTTATGACTTTTAGTTTAATATTAGAAAAGAAGAATGATCTAAATCAATAGTTGAAATTTCCATCTCACAAAATTAGGAAAACCAGAGCAAATTAAGATAGAAGGAAAGAAATAATAAAGAGCAGAAATCATTGAACTAGAAAAACTAAAAACATAAATTATCAATAAATATTAGTAATGAAAGAGTGGACACAACTAGAGTTCCTACAGACATTAAATAATTAAGGGAATATTTTGAATAACTTTATGATAGTAAATTGGAAAATTTAGATACAAAAAATTATTTGAAAGACAGATTTACAAAAATGGATTCAGGAAGAAATAGTAAACCTTAATAGCCTTAAGTCAATTAAAGAAATTAAATTTGTAACTAAAATTTTCCCACAAATAAAACTCCTGAAGGATATACCCTGATCGATATAATATATATTATATAATATAATCATATATTGCATATATATCTTTTATATATAACTAAAAATGGAAAAAGAGAGAAGGAAAGAGTTGAGAGGAACAAAGAAGAAAGGAAGGAAGGGATTATCGTGTAATAACTTATAATAACTATTTATAAGCCAGAATAGATCATAAATGACCAAGTTGTGATTCAACCTGGCTCTGTTGCATTTCACCACCCTGCTCCTTGCATTTACCACAATCACATACACCTACCTACAGATAAACACATCAGTAAAAATGGCATTCACATATTTAAAATTCACCTAGAACCCTAGGCTCCATCAGTCTAGAACCCAGATTGTTGTGTGTGTTTTTCCCTTCAGTTTCACTTAAATTGAGATAGATCTATGTTTCATATGGTTAACAGACTCCCCAGAGTGACCTGAGACATTCATGGGCAAACCTCAACAAAGTCATGGATTATTTTTCAAATCAAGTAACCACAAATTGCATCTAATTAGTTCAAAATCTACTCAAGGTGTGCCAAGTCCAGAATAGATGAAGAAAACCACACGAGGGCCCATATTGGCAGTTGTCTGTTATAATCGTAGGCACCCCTCAGAATCATGGCCCTGTGCTCTCTTCACGGAAGCCACCTTATGGCAACACCTTACTCCTCTGTCTCTCTCGTAAACAACCAGGCTCCAAAGGAAGGGAATCCAGGATGCAAATTATATCACTAGCTCTCCTTCTTCCAATTTAAAGGAACTTTACGGATATGTTATTCCTTTGGTTTGAACAGCCAGATGGTTTTCCCAGATTATGTTATCACAAAATACAGTCTGCCAATTTTCCTGTAAAATAACTGTCAACCTTTTAAATATGAAATATCAATACCATTTTTTCAATGTTATAGCAAAATACAATGTGCCAATTGGCAGGGTAGGTGATGGATCCTATTGTTTTATTTTTTTATTCGTTGTCATAAATGAAGTGAACTGAAATGTATAAAAAGTGCTTGTAAACACTGAAATGCTATTCAGATAAAAGGTTTGTTTGGGTTTCCTTCTGCTGGTCTCATTGGTTATTAAGTTATAAAGCTGCTAATAACTTTAGGTACCTAAATTTTTTTCACAGGAACATTTATTAAAATGCTTAGAATTCTGGGGCGCCTGGATGTCTCAGTTGGTTGAGTGTCCGACTCGTTATTTCTGCTTGGGTCATGATCTCAGGGTCCTGGGATCAAGCCTTATATCAGGCTCTGTGCTCATCCTGAAGTCTGCTTGTCCCTCTCCCTCTGCTCCTCCCCCTGATCGTGCTCTCTCTCTCTCCCAGATAAATAAATAAATAAAACCTTTTTAAAAAATGCTTAGCTTTTTAAAAACATCCAAATGAGAAAGATAATTTTATTAACCCAGACAGTGCAGTGTGAGGTTATGAGAAGCTTCGCGTGCTATCCTCAAATGAGATATTTGTTTATCAGATTGCGATGCTTAGCAGAAAAGGTGAGGGGGGCATTTACTGGATTAAGGTATTTTAAAAACACAAACAATATTGCAAGGAGAAAATAAACATCAGAGGCTGTTTTTGTTGTGTGTAGGTTTCTTTCCATTCTGCTCTTTTAAAATCCATTTTATAGATTTTGTAATTTTTCAAGAGTTAAGACTTTGCAGCTTAATTTACGTGATTATCAAGAGAAACTAATTCAAAAAGTGGACAACTCTGTGGAAGTGACTTTATCGGGCTTCGAAAGCCAAAATTTAAAAGGAAAACTAATTTCATCACAAATATCCTTCAGTCAGCAAAAGCTCTAATTTAAAGTGGTCAGACTTCCTGAAACACTTAAGCAGTTAAAATCCCTGATTTATTTTACATAATGGGAGGAATTCAAGCAACAGGACCCATTTCAACCCTCATACAGAATATCAGCCCCTTTTCAATTTTACCTAGTTGTTAGATGAGGGCAGTGCACACTGTGAAACTCTGATTGACTATAGAAAATACTGGAAAACCTGACTTTGTGTTTGTTTAAAAGAAGCCCTTTCTCATCTCTGAGCTGAGACATAGCTGCATATACATTTCTGGGTGGGGCCAATAGAGGCCCCTTTTCTGAGGGTTTTTTGCCACCAATATCCATCCCCTAAAATGTATTCAAAATGATGAGTACGAATATGCACATATCCTAAGTTGCTAAAAAAATCTCCACTGTGAGTTTCTCAGAAATGCCAGTGTGCCCACTCTTGCACATGCTTTCTCTCTCTAGTCTCTTCCTTCAGCTCCCAGCCCAATTTCTGGATATCCAGAGGATATATCGGAGGTTATTAAAGTTGAGACTGAAGAACTCACTCAAGGTCATTAGACAGCAGTTCTAAGAGCAGCCAAGAGAAAGGAGATTCTTTTTTGCTTAACCTAAAACTGGCAGGTTAGTCTGACCCTAATGTCTTCCACGGGAAATCCAGACTCATCCTATAGGTGACTCTGATTAAAATGGGACATAAAGAAAAGGATCAGAAGTAGAATCTTTAAGGAGACCCTTACAAGCTAAACAATACATAAAACATAATCACTTACTTTGAAAACCATATTCATATTGCGTGTCTATGTATTTGTATACATTCCTATACATGTTGAAAAACATATGGAAGGAGCACACCTCTAGATCATGTGAATTGTTAAAACAATCCCTGCGATAAAAGAAAACTGAGTGCTTAAAATAATACAGACCAAAATATCTAATTTTTTGAATTAAAAGCTACATACAGTCACTTCAGATTTATTTTTCAAAAATTTTTGTCTAAAGGTAGCATGATCGAGTAGGAGCAGAGAGCTGGATAAATGCATACATTTGCATTTGAATGTTGCTAATCACCAGCTGAGTGAACTTGAATGAGTAACTCCCCCTGAGCTTTGCTCATTTGTGAAATGATTGAATTGAGCCAGTAACCAGTATGTTCTTTGCCACTATCAAAACAGATTTAGGTCTTGCATAAGCAAAATTTAAAATTTTATAGAGACATTTGAGGTTATTTCATGTATCTAAAACCATTATTAAGACTCCGCATTAGCTAACTCTATAAAAAAGATCTGTCCTGTACAACAGTAAACCTCAGATGGGTGCTGATGAAGCCCAAGGTGACAAGTGTCCCTCTCTAACATTGCTGGCCTTTGAACTCCAGACTGTCTGCTTGCTGGGAGCAAGGAGCTTGTTGGACATTGTTGTATCCCTAGGGTGTGTTAGAGGCCCAATAAATATTAGTTGCATAACTGATTAGTCCTTTAAATCCAAGTCTCTTATACTCAGATAAGAGATCTATTTTTATGAACCGGAGAATCGCTTGGCACCGCTTAAAGGAAAAAAACTGAAAAAACTAAAATAAATAAATAACAGACCTATTTTACCGGATTTTTGCTTTCTGCATAGCAGTCTTCAAAGAACCCTGTACTCCCTCGCTTCCAGTTAGGAAAAAACCTCTTTCCACTCTTCTTTAAAAAATATCTACTCATTTTATAATTGCAACAGGGCACAGCAGTGCATGTGGCAGGACTGATGGATGTATTTCTCACATGAACTTGAAACCTGAAATGTATGTACCTGAACTACAGATTAATCAACACACGAGCATGGGCTGCTGTGTCTTACTGATTAATTATGCTGAATGATGGATACAGGTTTAATCACTTTACCTGATAGATGTAGGGAGCCTGCAAATGACAGTTACCCTATCATTTCTCAATAAACTGCTTTCTAACCACCTTACTGCAGAAATTTCCGAAGTTGCTGTTCCAGAGGGGGGAAAAAAGGCATAGGATTTTCCATGCACCACTTTACATTTCTACTAATTTATCTTTAAGTTTGTTCCTTGACCAAAAAATCACACCTATGTAAATACAATAATTATCCAGGAATTCCATTGTCTGAAAATCTGTCTCATCAACTAGAAAACATAATTTAAAAGGTTAATAGGATTCAGAGTCAGGTTTATAATGTTAGGGAAATAACTCTTTCCTTAGGCTAGAAAACCAGCAATTCATGATTAAAATTACACGTCTAAAAATGAAGAGGCAGAAACATACCTACAAACCATCTCTTCTCCTTTTTAGAGGAAAATGCTAGATTAGTTCACATAAGAAAAATGGAAGAGCTTAGTAATCACTTCTTTAACTGAAAACAAAGAAACCAAAAAAAACCAAAAACCAAAAAATAGGAGATATTACGTAATTAATATTTTCCATCTAGACAATTCAGTAGACAGCCCTAAGGAGAAAATGAATAATATCTGACCAATGAGACTTAACAAATTGGTAGCAACCTCTCCCACAGACACTGAACTTAGCTCCTCTTTCCCTTTTCCTTTCACTGCATTTTATACCTCTGTCATAGTTTACCATTAGCACAGTTTTTCACTCCATGATAATTAATGTGAAAAATTTATTAGAGTTATGGGTGGACATTGGTCTCTCCTTCATTAGAGGTAGTGGTGGCCCGGAAAACAGTGGCCATCATATCTCATTTAATACTGTTCTGCACAACATATAAATAGTTCCCCACTGATAGGAGATGCTCAATAAAATCTTATTGAATTAAGTTGAATAAATGTATAGACTCCACAGAGAAAAAGGTTAGTTTGTCCATTCCTGATCTCTATAACTCCTTTCAACTATATGTAAACTGCCTTAAACCTCAGCCCCACTCAGACCCTGCCCCCATAAAGGGCTTCTCTTGCATTTGCGGGCAAAGTCCGGCGTTTGTTGTGAGTGCCAGCATATCTTCCAAGAGGCATCCTCTCTTACTCTGTCACTTTGTATAGGCCATTCGTGAGTCCTACGCCACACCGTTCCCTCACGAGAATTTCCGTCTCCCCATGGGGCATTAGGCTGGGCCTGGGGACAGAGATGTATAAATGAAGGGGGCATTTCCTGGGGCTTAGCTTCCTACCCATTCCCTTTGCTGAAATCCCAGCCCTAGTCAGGGACTTGAGCAATTACACTGGCTGGGAAACTTCAGTTGCTGACCCCCGCTCTTATTTTGTACCAAAACTTAAACTCTTTCCACCGTTTGTTCTAAGTCCAAAGCACGTTGAACTTGCTTCCACATGGGGACGTGCGCACACTCAGCTTCTCCAGGAAACAGCCACCATGCGAGGAGCAAAACCAAAGTATGAGGACCAGGGCCCACACGCGGCTGGTTTGAGACTTCGACAGACATGTGAGCCAGATTTCTGGGGATGTCTTTGAAACGTAGAAGACTAGTGGTAGAGTTTCAGGTTGAAAAGTCCTTTTGTGGCAGTTATGAGGTTATCAGGGTCACAAATAATTTGGGGGAGTCTAAGAACCTTGAGTTCCTTAGCCAATTTCTTCTTAACTCTCTGAACTTCAGTTTCCTCCTCTAAGATAGATATTACCGTAAGGTTTAAGTGGTGAATGGAGAAAGCAGATAAAGGGCCTAGTACAGTACCTGGTTTATCAGTGCTTGACAAATATTAACTACATTTCTTTTTCTCTTTTCATATAAGAACGAACTACAGTTCACTCAAAACAAGAGAGATTAGGGAGGTGGGCATAGCCCTGGATGTGAACACTGACCTAGGAGGCTGCTGGAAGGACTGGATCAGTCCAACCCTAAATGGTGCTGATTCCAGTCATGAAGTGAGGAGAACTATGGGCCTTGCTCGCCTGACAGACTCTGAGCGTTGTGGTGACAAACCCAGACCTGTCGTCTTTTGCCAACTCTGCTACTACAAGGTAAAAACTAGGCACATGGTGACAACAGCACTTACAGACCGGCCAGCCCCAATACCTATGGGACCTAGGCCAAGACTACAAATGGAAGCCCACGTATCTTATGTCTAAATATCGAAATGTTACAAATAAAACTATCAGACCCTTACATAAATATGATCTATTCTCTGACCTTACAAATATACCTGCATATGAGTAGGAAAGCCAGGTTTGAATTTACTACTCTTGGACACTCTGGAGTTTCCTGCTAGAATGTGATGCTACAGGGAAAGCTGTCTCTAAACCCTCGTCTGGCCCAGCTTAGGTCTTCATAGTGAGGGTCTTGCTGCCTTCCACCTTCTTCACAAGAAGCCCCTCACAAGCCCCTTGGGCATGAGGGGAAGCACACTGGTGGCTTGGTCTACTTTCAGGTGGAAAGGCTCAAGGAGTAGGCTTGCACAAGCTCTAGAAGTTGACTTGTGGCCATGTGGCATGGATGGAATACTGGGTACTCAGAGTACAGTCTAGAAGGAGAGGTGCTGTCAATAGGGAGGACATCCCCTTGGTCTTATGCTTTTCTGGTTTCAGCCAAGGGAAGCCAGACTAGGGTCCTGTAAAACCCAGAGCCTGGGAAAGAAGTCCTCCTTGCACAAGTCTAAGGGCAAGATGCTTAAGTGATGGGCTTGGTAACAGAAAAGAAGACCATTCCCTGAATGTAGGAGCTGCACCCTTGGGTTACAAAGCAGCATGAGTTATGTCCAAGAATATCTGACAATCATTTACTGATGTGCTGTGACTGTGGCTCAGGGGAATTTTGCATTGGGAATTTTTTAAATTTCTTTTTTCTCTAAATGTCTTTTTTCTCTTTCTGATTTTCTTCTCTTTTTTTTCCTGGCTTCTCTGTGTATACACTGTTGCTTTATTGTATGTAACTAGCTGGGTTTTTTTGTTACAGGATAGGTATGTAGTCCTTGAGTTTATTTAATAGAAAAATTTACACCTAACTTTTATTTGGGTAATCGATCAATATCTTTATATGAAAAAGCCTTGAATTGTTCTTGCAAATTATAGAAGCTACCTAAGACCCTCTGACCAAAGCTCTCCCTACGAAAGACAGTAAGACTAAACAGCTTTAAAAAAAGATTTAAACTTCTAAATCTATATTCTATTCTATTTTCCACCTAGGGGAGCTCTCCAAAGCAAGAACAGAAAATTAGCTATCTATCCAGAATTGCTACATTTGGGAAAAAAGTCTGAATGATAGGCAGTTACTTAGAAACTAAGGTTTTCATTATTCAGATTATTATGCCACTAAAATTAAGGTGGTAGTTCTTCATGATAAGTATAATTGCAGCAATTTTAAGTTGGTAGGGACTTTAAAAATGATCAAAATCACTGTGGTGGGAGGTATATTTGTAAAAAAAAAAAAAAAAGCAGAAATTCAAGTGGTTTAGTTAGTTAGTTAGGTCCTAAAAAGAGAGATTGGGCTGGAACTCAGGTCACATTTCTAGCTAAGTGGATGTCTTCATCAGTTTGGGCTGCTATAACAATTTACCATAGAATGGCTGGCTTAACTAACAAACATTTATTTCTCTCAGTTCTGGAGTCTGGGAAGTCCAAGATCCAAAGTGCTGGTGGATCCTGTGTCTGGTAAGGGCCCTCTTCCTGCTTTGCACATGGCCACATTACTGCATCCTCCCATGGTGGAAAGAGGCTTCTCTCTCCCATCTCTTCTTATAAGGGCACTCATCCCATTCGTGATGACTCCACCCACATGACCTCATCACCTCCCGAAGGCCCCACCTCCTGATACCATTACATTAGAGGTTAGGGTTTCAACATGTGAAGTTTGGGGGGTACACAGAGTCCATAATAGTGGGCTTTCCTCTATAAGGGGGTACTGAGTCTAGGACTGTGAATACAAAAGCGCATTTCCGGATCTCCTTGAAAGACTTCAGATGAAGGTAAGAAATGGTGGTAATGAAAGGAGGGAAAGGTAGAATAGGAGCTTCCCTGTGCCTTGGCATATTTAGAGAGGAGGCTCTCCTGGGTCAGACACATTCACAGAAGCGGCCACCTTTGCCAGAACCAGGTGCCTATCCTGGAACCAATAATATGTTATCTTTCTAAAGAAATTGGTTGATCTAAAGATAGAAATAAAAGAGGCAGAAAGTCATAGCTAAGAGAACACCATCCAGGAATTTTGAAATATTAAACACTGAGTTTGAATTCAGTTTGAATCATCATCCCACCCACTTGTAAATTTTCTTCAAGTACAGAACTCACAAGGTGCAGGAAGATGAGTCAAAGCATTTTCCTCCACAGAAATCACTTTCTGAGGTGCTTTTTGGGGAAAAGAGCTGGGTTACATGAGACCAAATGCTTTGCATGTTTGATTTGAAGTGGATCTGACAATGACACACCGAGGAGTCCCGGCCTCTGCAGCCAGAGCTGGTGCTGCTGAGCCGAGAGCAAGAGGCATGGAAATCTGTAACAACAGAGAATCAGCCCAAATAGGATTCATTTAGGACTGCCTGTCACTTGTGACTCTTGGGCCATTTGTATAAGGAGGACTGGCTGGGATTGTAAAATGGCCTTCAACTTGTTTTTAGTTGTCACTAGCTGTAGGGACTTATCCCATAAATTTAGCACATGGAATGAATGATCAAAAAGAAACTGATAGGTTAGCCATTCCCCAAGGAGGTATCTTCCTCTTACATAAGATCTTAAGGGCATGCATTCCGAGGAATATGCTTGCGATAATTAACTCACTTAGGAAGGAAGCTTCCATTTGCAGGGTGAAATGACTGGTCTCATATCAAATCCTGACTTGGTATCCCCCCCAAGAGCAACTTGGATATAATTCCTTGAGAAATAGGAAAGGCAGCATCACTTCCAGAGTAATGTTGGGAGTGGATTCTTGGAGACTCAACATGGGAAAAGCAAATGTGTTTTATATAAAGTAGGGGGAAAAAAAGTCCCTCCTAGAATTATGAAATACTGGACATGGAAAAGATCCTGGGGGTCATCTATTTTAATCTCCCTATTTTAGAGAGGAGGAGCAAACTTCTAGAAAAATTAGAGGACAGAACCAAGATTACTGAGTTAATAAAGAAAGGTAGTACAGAGTAGTTGCTTTCCAAGGGTGTTCTAGCATCAGACTCCCTTGGTATATATGCTGGCCTCACTGATCACTGGCTGTGTAAATCTGAATGAGTTATTTGAACTTTCTGCATGTCAGATATCCAATGAATAAATGGGGGTCATAGTTTCTACTATATTGAGATTACTATAAAGATTAAATGAAATATTTTGTATAAAATGGTTTGTGTAATTACAAGTCAGATGGTAAATAATCAGTAAATGTTAACTAATATTAATATAAATATATGATAATGATGATGATAAATTCATCTTTTGTCATGTGACAAGATAAGAATTAGTCCAGGAATCTCCAGTGTGCTCTCTGATACTCACAGCAATTTCAGGGTCAAATTTAGTTAACTAGTCAACTATCGTCAAATGAGAGGCTTTTCTACTGAAAGAGCTAATTGCGCTACTGGCAGAATAAAGATGCAAGTACTTTTGGAAGAGTTGAAGAGACTGGGGTGGATAAAAGGACAATTAAACAACTTAGTAACATGTGGCACCATTAAACCTGAATGGATAAGGAGTTTTGGACAGATGTCAGCCTAGGAGAGGGATCTAGTAAATTGTCACAGAATTCTGTCTTTCAATTCGTTCTAGATAATATATTCATAAATACCCTCAATATAGAAGACAATGTTTATCAGTTAGGGGGATGAAGTTAAATTGATAAGGTCAAATCTTGGCAGGCTATAGCCAAAAGATAAATTCAGAAAGAAAACATCTAAACAGATATATTCAGATTTTTTTAAATCAACTGCATAAACAAGAGACAACCAAAATGTGTTTTAGCAGTAGCACATGTCAAACATTTATCAATTTTAGCTGCCCTTAAACCCAAAATGATGTAAAACCCAAAGGGCAGCAAATTTATTGGCAACAAATCCATGCATCAACTGAACACTGTGAGCGAACATTTTATCAAGAATTTGAAAAGCTAAATGTCTATTGCCTCTCTGGAATAATATCACAAAGTAGAAATCAAAGTCCTTAGGAAATAAATGGTGAGGAAAGTGGCAGAGGTGAAATAAAAGCTGACAGATCTTTGAAAAGAAGGAAACAAAAAGTAAAATCAGCAGAGTAGGAAAGATAGAAATGGGAGGAACATAAAAGTGAAAGAAAGCAAAACACAGAAGAAAACACCAAGGCAGAGAGGAGAGAAATACAGCAAATGTACAAAAGAAATGGAAGAAAGAATAGACATAAATGAGCAAGAAAATGATAGAGAAGCAAAAGAAGGTAAATCCAGCATACACCTATGTAGGGTCTCTAAAGAAGGAGTAAAGTTACTGGAAAAAATAGAGTCCTAATTCAAGAAATATTTTCTAAAATAAAACTAAACTTGAATCTGAAAAGACACATCTTTGCTAGAGAAATTGACCCAGGATAGTGGATACCAAGATGTAGGGACTGAAAAATACAGAATCCTTTTCTCGTCAGAAAAACAGATGAAAACATGAAATGATGGGAGAATTGGCAGGAACATCCAAAGCTATAGGATCGTTAATCAAAATATAAAATTAACTTAGGTAAAGAAAATATAAACCAAGGAAATTATATCAAGTAATTTTTTTATCTATTAAAAATTATAGGCAAACTGTGTTGAATAAATGAGAACTGAGTAAAAATTGTTCCCATAAGTCTTTCTGGGGAAATTACTGGAGGACAAAGTTCAGATTCCAAAAATGACAGGGACCCCTGAGCAGCAGGACAGTCAGGGAGGCAGAGCGTTGAATGGTTAATCTCTGAGAGTCAAAGGATATAATTTAAGCCTGAGAGATCAAACATTAGAAGTAAAAGAGCGTTTACCTCTACAATGACAATAGTTAAAAAGGACTTTTAAACCGACTAAAATTGAAGGGGAGAGGAGAGAAGAGAGAAAGGGAGTGGAAATAAGCTAACTGCATCATCTCTCATAGGCGGAGAGATTCATTTTTTTAAAAGGATTAAGTTTGTTATAAAACTTTATAATTTTAAAAGAATGCAACCTTGCCAAAACATCAGAATTCCACATCTAAAGGCACAGAGAAATGAAGAAAATGAAACACCCAGTGAAACAGATACACAGTTATGAATAAAAAAATCATAAACTGTTTTCACAGAACTAATACAAATATATATCATTATTTTATTAAAATACAAAAGATTGGATTACAGAATGCATTAAAATTTTCCATTAATGAAAACAGAAGTGCATTAATGATTTGGCCTTTTTTTTTATTTGTATTTACTCCATCTACCACTGGCTTCCTTGCTGTTATGGAATGCGTCATATCTCCTTCCACTGCTTCAGGGCCTCTGTACTTGCTATTTTTTTTTGCTTTCCCTGGGATCTGCCCATAACCAGCCAACTCAGATTTGTATTCTCTAGGTTCTTAGGTTCCTTTCCCAGAGAGATTTTCTCAATACTATTTATACAGTATTGGCTTGTGTAAGTACCTAAAAATTTTCTGGAAGGTTGAGCAAGAATGTAATAATTGTTATCTTAAAAAAAAAAAAAAAGGAAACTGAGCTGTTGAGACATAATTATGGGGGGAGAATTTTTTACTTTATATCTTTTTATACTTTGGATATTTGAATCATGTGGTTAAATGATATATTTTTAAAATTTTTAACATAATAATACATTGAGATGAGAACCAAAAGAAGGCCACAGAACCCAAAGGAAAGTTGTTAAGAGAAGATTTTTTTTTTTAGAATATATATTCTTACATGAGTTTTAGACTAAAAAATGGAATAAGCCAAGAAGTGTGGGGGTGATGGATCTCCAGGTAGAAGGTAAGACAAAGACAATTTTTTTTTTTTTAAGATTTTATTTATTCGACAGAGATAGAGACAGCCAGCGAGAGAGGGAACACAAGCAGGGGGAGGGGGAGAGGAAGAAGCAGGCTCCCAGCGGAGGAGCCTGACGTGGGGCTCGATCCCAGAACGCCGGGATCACGCCCTGAGCCGAAGGCAGACGCTTAACCGCTGTGCCACCCAGGCGCCCCAAGACAAAGACAATTTTTTAATTCATGAATCAGCATTGTATGTGCACAGAGGTACAAGCCACATAGTGTAACTGAACCACAATGGGCAAGACAGAGTGTAGACAGAAGTGAGTCTGGAGAGATAGGTTGGGTCAAGTATACACATCATGTTAGCAATCTTACATCTCATCCTGGAAGCAATAAGAAGCCACTGGAGAATTCTGTGTGAAGCTTCAAAAACATCACTGCCCACCAGAAGTTAGCTCAGTTTTTTATATAATTGATAACACCTATATCAACTTATAACATAAAACCATAACATCGAATCGATAAAAAGTCTGTAATTAGTTTTGGCAAGAATGTGAAGAAATTCAAACTTCTATGGTGTTGGTCATTGTCTAAATTGGTCCAGGCATTTCAAATAGCAATTAATCAATTTCTATTTGTGTTGAAAATGGGCATTATATACATTCCAGTAATTCTAGGTCCAAGTTTATACCCAAGGGAAACACTCATGTAAAAGCACAAGGACACAAGTACAGGACATTGTTATAGGATGTTTGTAATACCAAACCATGGACAGCATCTAAGTCTCCATAAACAAAAAAGTAGATAAATACATTGTGGTATATTCACAAAATATTATTCACAGAAAGATCACCTTATGGCACACACACACACACATATAAATCAATCAATAACTAAGCCAATCCAGGTAAATGGAGTCCAAATATCGTGTATTCCCATTGTTGCTGGAACTAATTACCACAAACTTAGTGGCTTAAAACAATAAAAATGTATATTTTATAGTTCTGAGGTCAAAGTCTGAAAAGGGTCTCATTGGGCTAAAATCAAGGTGTCAAAATGCTACCTTCCTTCTGGAGGCTCTAGGCGAGAGTTTGGTTTGTTTTTTTTTCCCCCCTTTTCCAGCCTCTAGGCTATCTGCTTTCCTTGGCTGGTGGCCCCTTCCTCCTTCTCCAAAGTCAGCACTGACTGGCCAACTCTTCCTCTGCATGCCTCCCTCCAACAATGGCTCTTTCACCTTCCCCTTCCATCTTTTAAAGACCTTTGTGGTTACATTGGGCCTACTTAGATAATCCAGGAAAATCTTCCTATTTAAGATCAGCTGATTACTGGGGCGCCTGGGTGGCTCAGTCGTTAAGCCTCTGCCTTCGGCTCAGGGCATGATCCCGGTGTTCTGGGATCGAGCCCCGCACCAAGCTCCTCTGCTGGGAGCCTTCTTCTTCCTCTCCCACTCCCCCTGCTTGTGTTCCCTCTCTTGCTGGCTGTCTCTCTCTCTGTCAAATAAATAAATAAAATCCTTAAAAAAAAAAAAAAGATCAGCTAATTACCTTAATTCCATCTGTAATCTTAATTTTTTCTTCCATATCATCCCATATTCACAGGCTCTGGGGAAAAGGATGTGAACATCTTTGGAGGGCCATATTTGTGTCTACCATATTCCTCTGACAACTAATGATTCGTTGCACTCTGATTCTTCCTCATGATCTAAGACCGGCTCAGTATAGTGGTGGGTAATAGTGCAATGCTTTCTTATTTAGGTACCGCGCAAAGTGAACTCTGAAAACCAGACAGCACAGATGCAACAGGAATCTCACCATCACCATCAGCCAGCTATTTGAAATTCAAGGTTTACTACTTTTGAACTCAAGGTTCATAGCACTTAACTGGGCTCAGCAAAGATCCAAAATAACCTTTTCAGGAACTCACAACTGAACTGGCGACACGGTCAGCCAAAGTCAAAATAATATCCATAGACATGAGCAATTCATATTGACTGGTACAGATGAGACCAACTAAAATAGCACAAAAGGCCCTTCCGTCCTGAGTTTTCATGCAATTGAAGTCCAATTGCTAAAATCAAGTGGGTGAAGAAATCAGTGCTTGCTCTTGATTTCCCAGACTTCTAACACCCTGAGATGATTTGGAGAGTTGCTGTTCTATCAAACCAATCATGAATAAAAGGCTGGACACTCATTTCCATTTAGAATGTCTGTTTAAATGCTGATTTGACCTCCACGTGTACTGGGGTTGAGTAATGTATGTAAAACTGTCATTAAAATTGCATATGAAGCACAAGTTAAAACGAAGCTACTATATCTTTTTCTTCCCTGGAATCCTAAGAGGGAAGAAAGCAATGGCAGTCAATCATCAATAAGATGAGGCAGAACACGGAAATTTTAATGTTCATTATAAAAATATCTGAGCCTCTCAATTTTGCTGAGAGAATTGGACCACCTCCTGCTAAAGCCCTTTGTGGTATTTTTAAAAATACAACGGAAAATAACCCTCTTAAAACGAGACCACTGAATGCCATTCTGTTTTTGCACCGGAAATTAAGGGTGTAGAGCGTGTAATATAAATGTCTTCAGAGTTTCACAAGAAACACTCAGTGAAAATCCTTTTAAATTTATTTGGTGGTTTACCTCCCACCCTGAGGGGTTGAAAATCTCAAGCACAGGAAGCAGTTACTGATTTACTGGTTGATCTGCAGCCTTTTGTTTCGGTGACAGCTCATTTGACCCATTTCATTTCTCTAAATTGCTTTTTAATTTCCTGAGGACAGCAGCGTTGTTGTAGTGTGTTTAGAGCATCGTGTGTTTCAAAACGCTGAACCCTCTCATTTTATTTCATAATTCATCTCAGCTGGAAAGGCAGATTTCCTTTAGAGGAACGAGAGTGCAGGTTTGGAGGGTCAAGGGACCCAAGCTGAGTGGCTGCATTGCTGTTTGCCAGTCATGTGACCTTGGTAAATTCCCTTACCCTCTCTGAGCCTAGGTTTCCAGCATCTGTTTCAATGAAGGACTGAACTATATTTCCAAAGATCCTTTCTGTTCTAAAATGTTTTTTTTTAAAGGTATCACTAATGGGTCCTTAGCACTAGTAAAAGTATACACTGTCCTCTTTTGTACAACAAAAAGGTGGTTTTGTTAATTTCTGGAACATTAGTTCATCCAGACATAACCATTTGGAAGAAAACAGCATGTTTGGTCATTAAACAGCAAATACTTCAGACAGTTCATTCTATAAGACATTGTGGCTTGTCCTTTACCCTGTTTATTATACAGCTCTTACTAGAATATTCATTCAGACTCTGGGATGAATCCTAACCAGGCACTGATTATAAAATGCAAAAGCTGAGACCACTGATTTTTTTTTTCCAGTTCCAAAATTTTTTTCAGGGTGCCACACTTCATAAAATTTGCTCCCCTTTGTGGTTACCTTTTCAAACCTTATCCACCCTTACAGGTCTAGAAGGAGTCCATCTGATCAATAAGGCTCTGCATGAATAGTCTAAAGTTTGTATTTCCTGAGTCACTGTAGAATTTGATCATAGCAATGCTCATCAGAACCACAAATATTTATCAACTTGTATGTTTGTGTACAAATTAGAAGGTATAGAGGAAACATAGAAGGGTAAAACATGACCACTGCTTTCAAAGAACCTGTAATTAACATAAGAACGTACAACTTAAGGGAATATGTTAGATGCAAAAATTACTTAACCATTTTAAGGTTACCGATTGTTAATTATAAAATGAGTGACGAATCATCCAGGAATTTTTTAGTATTTCTTTACCCTTGAACTATTTTACTTTTATAAATAAAATAACTTACCAAATACATATTCAGTAAAGTTAGAAGTGGTATGGTTGAAGTAAGGATAGGAAACCTATGTCTTCTCTCTACGTGGATCCCAAAACACATCCTTATAAATTTAACACTCTAAAGAAAATCATTTTAAAACCGCAGGGCAATAGGGTTTGACACTGACTGCATAAAAGAAACACGAGCTGGATAATGAGTCTTCCTAGAAGCAGTGAAACTGAACCCAGATTTTAAAAAGATGCATGGATGTTGGGCAGATTAAGATAACCCTGTGGAAGCCTCACGGGTTAATGGAAAGAGCGTGAAGGACGCATTGAGGGGCCATTGCAAGGAGATTTGGAAACAGAAAAAATCATAATGAGAGAAATACTTTGTGAACTGTATTATCTTTCTTTTTCCATTTTAATGCGTGAGGCTTTGTTTTAGTCATTTGGGATTACTTCTCTGTCTTGAGTGGTTGAGTGAGGATGGAGGGGACACAGAAGTAGAAAATTAAAACTTTTAGGGCAGAAACACAGAAAGAGTCTTTCAGGTTTTTATTATCAAAAGATTCATTATGAAATGAGATAACAGTCTTGAAAGCTAAACTTTGAGAAGAAAAAATAATTAAGTGGACTTAATCATTAACATATAAAAGGCACAGTTAGATCATAGGGTTGTGGGGTGGGGGGGGAGTGCTATTTTGTGTATGTGTGTGTGTGTCCCTTTCTTAGGGAGGCTATGGCCTTTCCCCATGCTGGAGGGGGGTCTGTTTGCCTGTCGGGTAGAAAAAGAAAACAAAATGTCCAGATGAGTTTTGGTAGACCAAAACAGATCAGAGGTGATGGTTGTTCCCTGGGTATAACATGGGACAGGCTGAACACCTAACTTCAGCTCAGAGCACAGAATGAGCATGATGGGACAAAAGCTGCCAAGTAGATAACTGTGACTATGAGCGTCAGCATCCCAGGGTCTGAGTGCAGTGCCCCGAAGCCCAGAAGATCTTGGAAGACTGTGATGGAACGTGGAGTGTTCTGTGGAGGTCTTCACTGGGGAGGTACTTGCAGACTGATGCCTAATGGCTAGGACACAGACTCAAGAGCTGTGTGTCAGCAAAACGCTTGCAAAAGACCTGACAGGACCAGCTTAATTTAGGAGGGACCAGCTAAGGGAAAAGACCAAACTAACCATCAGACAACAGAGAAAACAACACCAGGAGACATTCACAGGTATCAACAATCTACAGATTCATACCTCTGTCACCAGAACAAGACTGCAGTAAACACTTCAAACCCAATGCCACCAAAATGAAGGGAAAGGAGAGAACAAGTGCTTGTGTGAGGTTTTCGAGTCATCAAAAAAAGGTCTTAGAATTTTGGGACCAGTAGGATTAAACCTAGTCTCCCCCAGCAGAAGGTTTGTATGTGACCCCATGGCTAGGTACACTCAGAGACGGTGTAGGGGCTGGGGAAAGGGGTGGGGTAAATTCAAGGAAGAAAAGATGAATCGTAGAATAATGAAGTTATGTTTGGGATTAGTCTCAGTGAAATAGAACCCTGCCACACTAATCTGTTTAAAAATAATCGAGAATTCACATATATAAATAATAACAATGAAGACCAGAATGACGTGCCAAGTTGTGGAAAATACCAAATGTAAGTGTTAAACATTTCAAATGATGTCCTTGCTTTCCAAATCTTGTCTCCTCCCTGTCACAGACAGCCTCTTGGGAAAGTAATTTTTCTGCTACTCCAATTATCTTTCTTCCAAGAATCCACCCAATCATTTTTTTTTTGTCCTTTCCTTCATCATATAAATGAGCAATCAAATGAAGCATTAAAAAAAAAAAAAAGACAAGTAAGAGGAGTAAGGTACAAGGAGCTGCGAAGGATCTGGGCCAACAAGCGGCCCTGGCACTGTTTCTTGGGTAGTGGGAGAAGACATGAGACCTCTGGGCCAAAGAACAAGGACTTTGTTACTCCCAGCAATAGCAGTAGCTACAGAATCAGCATTTTTACCACTTCCCCGTGCCCAAATCCCAACAGTGCAACACAGAGAGGGCCAGGTAGCATTTGCTGTCATAGTGGGTGGCACTGCCAATTGCATTACATAACCCCAAACTTATGGAATTCCCATCTTTTCTACTGGAGAGTAAGCATGCCTGCCTTTTGCCCCCACAGGAAGTTATTATCTTCACCACATTATTCAGTAAACAAACCTTCTGTTGGCTCTGAAAAGAAAACCCTATCGTTACTTTCCAATGCTGTTCACTCCACAAACACAAACATTCTTGAAAACAGAGTTTGGAACAAAGATAGTCTGCTCAAGAGATGTGTAGAAAAATGATAGACCTATGGAGAATTGTCTCCCAACACAAGGCTCCCCCTAATTATTTACCTTATCACATATAATTAAGGTTATCATTTACCTCAGAAATGAAGGTCATTTTTTTTTAAGATTTTATTTATTTATTCGACAGAGATAGAGACAGCCAGCGAGAGAGGGAACACAAGCAGGGGGAGTGGGAGAGGAAGAAGCAGGCTCACAGCAGAAGAGCCTGATGTGGGGCTCGATCCCATAACACCGGGATCACTCCCTGAGCCGAAGGCAGACGCTCAACCGTTGTGCCACCCAGGCGCCCCCAGAAATGAAGGTTATTAAAAACATTTGAGAAGAAAAGTTATTTTTTTAAAAACATTAAGAGTAATACTTGTCTTAGTCAGTTTGGGCTATTATATCAAGATACCATAGACTGGGTGGCTTAACAACGAAGATTTAATTCTCATAGTTCTGGACACTGGGAAGTCCAAGATCAAGGTAACAGCAGATCCAATCAGTGTCTAGTAAAGGCATTTTTCCTGATTTTCAGACCAGGTTGCTATTGTCTCAAATGGCAGAGAGCGGAGAGAGAGGAAGCAAGCTCCTTTGTTTTGTCTCTTTCTTCCTCTCTCTTCCCCCCCCCTTTCTTGTGTCTCTTCTTACAAGGGAGGCACTAAAGCCATCATGAAGCCTCTACCCTCATGATCTAATTACACCCCAAAGGCCCCACCTCTTAACATCATCCCATTGGGAGTTAGGGTTTCAACACATGAATTTTTGAGGGACACAAATATATAGTTCATAATATCACTGAAGTTCGAAAATTGGTTGAAAAAGAGACATCTTATTAATCCAGGTGAGAGGTATATTTAATATGACTTATATTTTCTTAACTCCCTAACTAGAAGTTGGCTCTCTTTGGGATCCGGACTATATATTATATGAGCTAACCATTTCCCACATCACTATCACAGGAACGGGTGCAAAGTAGGCACACAATACCCTCATTGATACAATGATTTACCAATTTGAATCCAGGGGTTGCTGTGACTAGCCACAGTAGCACAGCATAGAAGACCTGAACTTGCCCACACTTCCTCATTATGCATCTCATTCCCCAGAAAGCAATCACCTCTTTAACGCTACTTCCTTTTGGGGAATTTTCTTCATAAGCAAGTTATATTATACTTATAAAGAGCATTATCTAAGCTGTTTCGGCCCATACCTCTAAAAAGTCAGCTTATAAGAGAGTCAAGCTTCAAGTGTGTGGCAATGCTCTTTTTCGTCAGTGACTTGGAGGCCGTGCTTTTTTCTGACTTGTGTTTTTATATCAATGGTTGCTACTGTGTAGCTGCTTTCTAATTGCACAGGGCCATTGCTAAAAATTGAATTTTTAATATTGATGCTTCCCACTCTTAATGGTGCAAATTTTCTCTTAACTAATTAGCAAAATAATGTTTGTTATAGGAAAATGCCTAAGGCAAAACCTAATTCCAGGTACCCATCAAGGAGGAAACAAAACACTCAATGCTCACTGGGTGAACAATTTCTCTTTTAAGGTCAACATGATGGATAAAATTGCAGTGTGTTTTGTGGCTGCTTTCCTTACTAGAGTCAGCCCTTTTACTTAGAAGAAAATGACAGCATTTTTTCTTTAAGTTTAGAAGTTAACCTTTGCCAAATGATGATAGAAATAATTAACAATAGCATCTTAGTCAAGTTAGTTAATGAAGCTTTATGCTGCATCTCTATGATCTTGGATTTCTTCAAGGATTTTGGAACCTCAGAAAATGCAAAAGGAATTTTCATAGGAGGAAATTGCCAAGCAGAGTTGAGGTGAAGACTGAATGACTTCAGTAGAATCAGCCCTGTATATATCATGGTGACATATGGCTTCATGCGTGATGATATCTCAGTACTCAAAGAGTGCAATCCACTCCGCTATATTGAACTGATGCCCAGGCCAAGTGTTTTGGTTTGGTTTTGGTTTTCTCTTTGACTCTCCCTCTTTTAGAATCAGCCATTCTTGTTCTAGTTCTCATTCAGATTTATTTCATTAAATTACTAAACAATTCATTGTTCTGGGGGGGTTTTTCTCCTCTTAACATGATAAGACATTTATGATTTTGCTGAGCCTTGTTTTTACTCTGCATTGTGACTTCCCATGATGAGGGCAACAGAGTGAAGACTGAGTTATTACAGCCCAGGTCTTGATCCAAAACTCCTTGCCAATGTATCTTTCCTTACTAATAAAGACAATGGAAAATAAATAATCCTAAAACGATTTTAGATCCCATCCATGGAAAAAGTTATTCTGGTGGATGTGAATAAGTGTTTTCTATGTCATTTGAATATTGTGCAAATATATAAGTGTGTGTGTGTGTGTGTGTGTGTGTGTGTATTTGTCAGGGGATAATATCACTAACACTGCAGATAAACAACAATAAAACCTATGCAAATGAATTGATTCACAATGAAATCTTATATAATGTGATTTTGTAGTACTGCTTTCTCTTCATATCAATTTTATTGCTGTTAATTCTTGTCTTCTGCTTTATTCTGGAAATATTACTGTTTCCTGCAAGAGGAGTGAGGAGTGTCCTCTTCGGTTCTTGTTCTCAATACATGAAATGCTTGCCGTTATCAACACAGTTTGGTACCACAGCCATTGTCACATTCTCAGACACCACTGTGCACAATTTATGAGGTTTACATAAAGGTTATGTGGAATAAATCACTGGCCTTTATCTTTGCCTGGTATCCTGTTTGCATTATTTATGAGCAAAGAACAATGCATCATGCTGGACTCCACATTAGACTGCTATAATTCCCCTGGTAAAACATGATTTTCCTGTAGATTCTGATGTTAGAGTGCCGAGGCAACTCCCTCTTTTTGAGAAGAGCCATGCAGCATGTTTCAGATAATGCATCAGAAAGACAGTGACAGCACCTATTCGTAACGATCAGTCTTTTTTTTTTTTTTAAAGATTTTATTTATTTATTCGACAGAGATAGAGACAGCCAGTGAGAGAGGGAACACAAGCAGGGGGAGTGGGAGAGGAAGAAGCAGGCTCATAGCGGAGGAGCCTGATGTGGGGCTCGATCCCATAACGCCGGGATCACGCCCTGAGCCGAAGGCAGACGCTTAACCGCTGTGCCACCCAGGCGCCCCCGTAACGATCAGTCTTAAGATGCGGCACAACCCACAGAGGAGTCAACTTTCCTAAGCCTGCGGTCTGCAAGAATGCCACTTACCTTGTCCTCTGGACACCATTAAGTCATTCATTCAACAGCATTTTGTTGAGTGCTACTATGTTCCAGATACTGTTGTGTTTGGACTTCTCTAGTAAACAGAGAAACAAAAACTAAGCTCTTGGCCCAGATTTCTCTACAAAAGGATCTGGGATAAGGGCTGGAACGTGTGAGGTCGAATTTGGGAAATGAACCCAAGGAACTGGAGAAGGGAGCTGGAGAAGCAAGCAACACATGGCAGAAGGGAAAGTTAATTTAAAATGGCACCATTGAACCGATTACCTCGGTGAACAAGTGGAACACCATTCCACTGAGGAACTTCTGAGGAGCCATGTCTGAGCACCTGGACTTGTCCACCTGAGACACAGAAGAGCAATTCTCATCCCCAGTTACTGAGGTTGCCCCATGGAAACCTAACTCTTCTGCCTTTGCCACATGGCTGAGCAGCTTCCCACAGGCAACCCATTTGGAAGTAGCAGAGAAAATCCAGGGCCAAACACAAGAGATTCGGAGTGTTGCTGAGGCAAGGTGCTGTCCCACTACATCTGCTGCATGCACCTGTATGCCACAGCCACGGCTGGAATGCAAACACATGCCAAAAAGATGTGAGGTGGGACGCAGGAGACATCCGATACAATCCCTGCCCTTGAGGAGGTTATATTCAAATCAGTTGCATTTTTTCCAAGTCAGATGCTTTACTCAGGGCTTTCTAAAGCAAAGAACATGATTCAATCAAAGTGGCTGCACTCACACAATAGATCTAGACCAATATATAATTAAATCTTCTAAATTCAATTTAGGTTCTGTTAATTTAAGGGTCATCATGTGAAAAAAAATACAAATATATAAAAGTTTACTCTATTACCAAGTCTTGTCATGGAGGATTAAAGTTTTAGAATAAGTATGTCTTAAAGAATCAACTGTAGTGCAGTCTTGTCTGCACTGCTCTTGTTTTATTTTCTAGGTTCTATAGGATGTATAGGACTGATTTAGTATCAGTTTCCACTGAGTTCCTAAGATCATGGGTATTACCACCACCAAATCCAAAACACAAGGCCTTCACGCAAAAAACAGTACAAAGCCAGCTTTCAACCCTTCCTTGAACCTTCACATCCACACTTTAAAGATTCTGAAAAAGCAGCAGATGAACTTAGTACTTTGGGAGAGCTGATGTGGTGCCCCAGCCATGGAGCCATGGAGAGGAAGCTGAGAGGGCTTTAACCTCTCGAAGCCTGGGAAAGGGTCTTCAGTGATGTGCCTTAGAGAGCTTTATCTATTTTCTATGTATCATGGAGCTACAGTGGACATGTGTGAGAAACCTAAAGGGAGAGAGCATGGCTGCCTAGCTTCTCTGATAATGGAGATAAAATAGTGGAGAAAAAGAAGTTAGGGATTTGGGTATAGGCCCTATTCCTAGAATTGTCAGGGTATAGTCAGAGAAATGATAAATAATTCTTTGATTCTGTCCAAGAGAGTTGCCTGGATTGGGAAGGTGTCCTCAGCCAAAAGAATGTCTTGAGTCTGAGGAAAAGTAATAAATCATCAGCCAGAAGAGATATGCTTAACCACATCAAGGGAAATACATTTAAAACCTTCCCATCAATGGAGGACAAGAGGAAAGATCTCTGGAAACTTTACAGAATCACTTCACAGAAGACTGAGCATCTGAAATATTTACCAAATTTGTAGTTTGTCCACTTTGAAGAATCTAAAAGACCTAACATCTAACAAGGATTCGGTAAAGTGCCACCATTCTAAAATGAAACCAAGAAGGGTTATCTTCCATACTTGGACCATGCGGTAAAAGCAGGATAAAACATGAACCCTACAGAAAGGAGAGAATGAAAGAGAGAAAGAGATAGCAAAAAAAACTGCACTGGAAACACATTCAAGGATTGACAGTACTTGGAATGCAAGGCAAGTAATTAGAAAATTTGTCTTGTATTCATGATAAGTTAGTAGTATGAACTTTTGGTGATGAATGTCTGGTAATGAACTCTACCTGCACATCTTCCAAATATCATGGGACATTACATTAAGGCCTCATATAATAAAGAGCAAAGAAGGAAAGATGAAAATACAAAGTATAATGATGCAGAAAGTAAGAGGAGGCTTATAGGCTGACAGACTTTATCACCCCAGGTCTTGCCACCAAAGGGGGAATATCATGTTCCAGAATCAACAGTCAACACACCTTTTAATCCAGTATAATCCAAATGAGGGAATGCAAATCCTTAAACATTCTATTTCACATCAATCTTTCCACAGAATCTCTAAATTCATAATGAATGAAATGTAGTAAGATTGACCTTTCTTTCTAAACATGAAAGTTATGCATGGAAGCAGCAATTTCAACTATTCTCAACTGTTTCAAATGAAGATGTTATACCACCTCCTTCATTATGCTGTCTGATCATAACGCTTCAATATCAAGAAAAGCTGGTGACCTAAGTGGATGATACACCGTGACTGTCGATAAATGAAATCAAAGCAACCAGCTGAAAAATTAAAACTTAGGCAATCAACAATTTGCTTTTTCTTTGTGACATCAAGTGACTAATTTCTGTAATTTTTCTCTTAAATTACAGGGCATCATGGATAGAGCCTGTGTGAGCCAGAGTGTAATACTGAATATACTCTAGGACATCAGGAGCCAATTACAACCTGTTGTACAAACATAATCAAATGATCAGACAAATAAAATCTTAGGAGAGGGAATTAGCTCCTAGTTTATTCTGAAAAATTTACCCAGATTTCACAGATATATCAGATGCTCCAAAATGCCAAGTTAGGCATGCCAAAAGATTTCACTAAAACCAACATTTTCAGAAAGGGAACTATTAGTAAAGTTTAGTGGGGAGAGAATTTCCATTTGTTCCGAGAAGGCTTTGTTCTGGTGTTCAGAATATGATGGATGACTACCAGGCCTCCAAGTGACCAGAGCCTCACAAACTTCAAGATTTGTCTTCCTTTTTCTAGAAGGGGGTTAGCAAAGATAAGGGATGGAAAGTGTGCTTTCACCTGCATATGAAGAAGAAAATTGACTGTAGTTTTTTTTTTCTTCTAGGAGCTTAAAAAAAAACCCCACAAATCTTGACTCTATTTTATATTTGTTTTCTTTATTTTAATTTTAACCTACTATTGTTTAATAAGTACCTTTCCTTTAAATTTATAGGTTCCCATTGCAGTTTAACACTCTACGTAGAGGCAATGTATAACAGAGCTAATTGATTAGTGCAATTTCAATTTAATATACCAAATCTCCAGTGAAATACCCACGGTTAATGATGAGCAACTAAACTGAGGTCATTGTAACTATTACCAACTCCAAAATTTAATTTTACAGATGAGAAAGAGAAAAAGATCATTAGAGTGTGTGTTTCTCTCAATTTTAATATCTTCTTATGTACATCTTTATAGTCTTTTATCACTTTGCTTCCTTCCTAGCTAGTGTTTTCTCTTATATGATTATTTTTACAAGCTTTTAGAGTTAAAACCTGTGTAACCAACATCATGAGCCTTTGTTCATAACATCTTGGCTTCTGATCCTTGATTTCTACTATATCTCAAGAAAAGTAGAACTTGTCCAGAAAAGTCATGATTTTTCAAGACTTAATTGTGTTTTCATCCTTTCTATCATCCCTTTGGAAGTATAAGGCTACTTTTCCAGAAGTCATATCCTTCAAAAAAGCAATCCCTGAGAGAAAGGGGAGAAGAAGAAAAAAAACCATTTGTTGTATCTTTCCAAGGTTCTCAAAAGGGATTGGCGAAGCATCTGAATGATGATAAGCCATACAGGCAAGAGCAGCAGGCCCCACAGGGTTACCCGTATTTCCTCCTACTTGAACTAGTAATCCCCTGGAAAACCGCAAATCATAATTGTCACATCAGGAAACATCTACTCAGCATTATTATGTGTCAGGTACCATGTTAAATACACTATATCCTTTACCTCACTGAATCTTTAGAAAGATCCCACAATGTTACAATAATGTAGCTTTATTGTTCTATGATTGACAATATTAAGGATACGCAGACAAGATAAGATCAGCTAGTTATATGGCCGACATATAAATCAAGATTTGAACCCCAGACCAACTGGCCCCAAATCTCATACAGCAAAAACTTTTAATATTTCACATCAGATCCTTTTAGCTTCATCTGTTTCTGAGGTCTTTGCCCACTTCACCTACTCCAACCACCACTATTGCAACCAACTCTGTGTTCAAACTGACCGAATCCATGAGGGACACCCTGACGAGGCCACATCTCATACCCTGCACACCCCTCACCTCCTGCCACTGGAGTTAATATTGGTGTGGAGGCAACTGTGCTACCCAGAAGTGTGGAAGTACTTGATGCCCTGTGGGAAAGCCTTTGACTAGTGGAAGATGGAAGTTGTGTATACGTTTTTCACCCATTATCCTGCCCAAAGTCTCCCTTTAGAAGAAATTTCACAGCCTCTCAGAAGCTAAGTGAAATGTATGATGTGAAACACTTATGAAAGAATTTAATACAAGGAATGAAAAGCTTCTACAGCTGTTGGAAGAACTAGAATTGTAAGTAAGAAAAGAATCACTGATAATCTCGGCTCACAGCATCAAAGCAGATGGTTCTCAAAAGCATGCCCAGAAGCCACTACAAATCTCCGTAAGCTCTGGTCAGTTCCCACCAAATCTCAGTGTGCAACAGTGAGGTGGGTGCTGCTTCTATCTCATACCTCCTCCCCACCTATAATGCTGGCTACCCCAACCTCTAAAGAATAATAGTTTCTCCCTCTTATCTTCCTTCCAAGAGCCTCTCATGAACAAAATTTAATTCAGAACCATACAGGGAGGGGGATTCTGGCTTAGGAGATCCTAAACTAGGGGAAGGTGAGGATGCTAAGTTGACCATCAACCACATAGGCATATGGAAATTTAACCTTGATATGGATCCTGATTGAACAGCTGGTCAACTTGGCACCTATAAGGGATATGGAAATAATACTAGATTTCCACAAACATTACTGGGCTTCTAAACCCAACCCCCAGGAACATAATGAGATGGAAAAAAATTTATATGCCAGAATTTCTTTTTGGAAACCTTTGGGCTTAGAAGAAATACTTTGATAAGTCACTGAGGAAGGCTGCTGAGACCACTGGGTAACATGGTGAAATAAGAAGACTTCTCTTCTGTGAAGCACAGACCTGGTTGACAGCAGGAGTCCTGTCATGTTTAATGGGTTGCCAAGCTGATGCCATGTCACCAAAAGTCCTCCTTCTCTATAGTTTAGCCACATGGTCTTTCCTCTAAATCAGTGTTGAACAGATATTTAAGAATGTTCTTCTGAAACATCAGCAATCACTGGTCTACATGAGGGGTCCATGTGACTCAATCCAGCTTTACATTCATGTGAACACAATCAGTCAGTTCATAGTGTCCCAGGGAAAAAGCAGGTGAGAGCCTTTGTTCTAGTCCACCTTGTTTATTAAGAAACTAGGCTCAAGATGAGGTCGTTTTCTGAGGTCGAAGTGCATTTTTAAACTTCAGTAACCAAGTATTCAGCCAGCAACACGCCAGGAACTAATTGCTAATTCTGTATTTGCTATCTATATTTTAATTCAAGACTAATCTTATTTAGTGAATCTTTTCTCTTTTTATTTATACTGTGCCATAGCGACTAAGAGCATTATATTGAGTTAATATATAAGTAAAGTGATCAACCAGTTGTAAGATCCTCAAGTATAAAATGTTTAGTTAAAGCAGATGGAACATTCCCAGTGGCTCTTTCAAAATGTACTTCTGTTGGGAAAACAGTAACCATAACCACAAGAGCATATTCATTTAAGCTCTATTATATCAAATATCATGTAAAGTGTTCAGATGATTCTAATAAAAAACAGGTAAAAAATTATCATGATTCACAGTTTGATCCATTTAGGCTTCAATATGTTACTAGTTGCAAGTAATTTGAATAAAATGCTTAGTAAATTATTAAAGTAATAGTATGTATTAATAATGGTACATTTTTCTAAAGTTATTTTATTTAATTATTTATTTAACTTTCTTCTGTACATTATTCCAAGGACAGAAAGATCCAAACACCAATTGATAAAACTGATGACAACAAAATATTCTATACATTAAAATTTGAAACATTGATAAGGGGCTACTGAAGTAATAGAGGTAGCACCAGGGAACAGCAAAATTCATCTATATTTTTCTAGTTTTTCCAGTTTTTTGCTGTTCCTCCAAGGTGATCATCTATCACTACTATAATTGCTATAACTCTACCACTACAGTTCCAAAAAGTTCCATTTTTGGTGACTGATGTGTCCTGGAGCTTTTCTAATACAACAGTGATATTACTGAGTTATCTGAATTCCGTTCTTCGTGGTGTCCAGAGTGATTGAGCTGGATTAGGCATAAGTAACAAATTGGGAGAAGTTAGATGAGTTGTCCAGCTCCCCAATTACTTTTAGTCTTACCTTCATTTTTCTAGGATAATGATTAAGCACTCATGGCAGCAAATATATTAATAGCATAGAGTTAATTAATATCTCCATATCATTACTAATATCCCAGAATTTAACCAAAAGTGTAGCTCCATCCCATTCATTATAGAAATCATATCATTGGAAATACTCAAGCCCTTGTTCAAACTAGAACTCCACAAAGCATACTATCAGTTCCTGAAAAATAAATTTAACTTTTCATGGTATACCTTTCCAGGAACTGCCATACCCTAGGCAAAATTATTCAATAAACTGTATCCAATATTCTGAGGTTTGTCTATCTTTTGTTAAAACCAGCTGTTTATTCTATCAGGCTGATTAAAGTAAAAGTAACTTATAATAAATTGTCCAATATGTTTTCCCCAATCAGGCCACAAATGATATTTGCATTTTAATAAAATCCTTTGGAAATCATAAAGCAGAAGTTCAATACCTTACAAGAATATGTACTGTTAGTTACTACGTGGTCAAAGTGAGCTTATAGGTACAAATGAATCCAGATATTAAAAGGAGATAAGGGGTTGCTGTTATTTAGGTTATTTGCAAGCAGCATGCCTTATACCACAAGTCTACAAGAAAGACTCATGTGATTCGTCATGTTATGAATATGTCATTCTGCATCCCAAAGCTTTTAACTCTCCCTTCCAAAAAAATAAAATTAATATATATATATACACACATAAATATATGCCAGAATTATATATATATGTATATATGTATGTGTGTATATATATGTGTGTGTGTGTGTATATATATATATATATATATATATATGCCAGAATTTAAATTCTAAGGTGATTTAAGTTCCATAAGTATAGCACTATTACTTCTTGTAACATAGCAAGACAGACACTCTAATAGACTTATCTCCTGAATAAGATATATAATTAAGTTATTGCTCATCTAGTAGGAAAAAAAATATCCAGTGCAAAAAAATAAATAAATAATAAGAGAGTGATTAAGAATTCTGGGTTCAAACTGGAACAGGGAAGGTAACGCAAACCAATGGTGCCCAACAATTAAATATTGATACCAAATACTAGGCCCTGTGCCAAGCATAAGTGGAGGGTGAACTATGATTCTACTAAGTTTAAGATTATCGCTGGGGCTACAGCGATCACAAGTCAGTAGTGTCTTCTGGCTGCCAGCAAAAGCAAATACAATTCCTCTCTGAAAGACAGATTCTCACTTTAGACCCTCAGCATTTTAAGTTTAAACTCAGCCAAATGTGAACTCATAATCAACTATTCTTAAATGCACAACCAAACAAGACACTGTGACAGAGAATCAGCAAAAACAAACAAACCAAAAAACACTACAGATTCAGATGGTGGGGGGCCTCAGACACTAAAATTATTAGATTTAGGCAATGTGGGTCTAATGATTTATGACATATGTAATGAAATAAAAGAAGCCAGTCATATACTACAGAAAAATCTGAAGTTTTAGAAATGAAATTAAAACTTAGTATGTAGAATAAGCATACCCAAAGTAAAAATTAGTGAATGAGAAAACAGATCTACCCATAGTGAGGCAGAGAGATATGAGCAAATGGAAAATACAAAAGTTTAAGGGATGTTGAGAACAGAAATAAATTTAAAATATGGCAAATCAGAGACCTAAAACAGAAAATAAGGGTTAGGTCATATTTGAATAGATAAAGACTAAGAATTGCCTAAAGCTGATAAAAGGTTGGAATCTACAAATAAAAAAACACAATGTAACATCACTTATAAAGCTAGTATGAAGGTTAAAATACAAAACTGGTAAAAAAAAAAAAATAACTATACCGACAATAATTAGTTAAGGGACATACACGATAAAAAGATGTTAAATATGACATTAAAATCATAAAATGCACGTGTGTGGGGCAGAGTAAAAGTGCAGAGATTTAGAATTTGTTGAAACTTAAGCTTTTATCAAATTCAAATGAACTGTGCTATAAATATAAGTTGTTATGTATAAGCCTCACGGTAACCACAAAGCAAAACCTATAGTAGATACACAAAAGATAATGAGAAAGGAATCTAAACATGCCGCTAAAGAAAGTCATCAACCCCCCCCCAGCTACAAATGACCAGTAAACAATTAACAAAATGGGAATAAGTACATACCTATCAAAAATTACTTTAAATGCAAATGGACTAAATTCTCCAATTAAGACACAGAGTGGCTGCATGGATTAAAAAAACAAGACCTATCTACTTGCTGCCTACAAGAGACTTGCTCTCAGATGTAAGGACCCACACAGACTGAGAGTGAAGGAATGGAAAAATATATTCTATGGAAGGGAAAACCAAAAGAAAGCTTGGATAGCTACACTTACATGAGACAAAACAGACTTTTTTTTTTTAAGCTTAGACTTTAAAACAAAGACTTATAAGAGACAAAGGGCATTACATAATAGTAACGGGGACAATCCAACAAAAGGATATAAAATTTGTAATGATTTATGCAACCAACATAGAAGCTCATAAATATATAAAGCAAATATTAACATGCAAAAGGTTGAATTAGCACTACAATAATAATAATAAAAGGAGACTTCAATGCCCCATTTACATCAATGGATAGATCATTCAGGCAGTAAATCAATAAGGAAATGTCAACCTTTAATGACACCTTAATGGACATAATGAATATATGCAGAACATTCCATCCAAAAGCAACAGAATACACATTCTTCTCAAGTGCATAAGGAACATTCTCTAGGATAAATCGTATGTTAAGCCACAAAACTAGTCCTAATATATTTAAGACGATTGAAATCATAGCAAACATTTTTCTAACCACGTGGTATAAAACTAAATATCTATTACATGAAAATAAACTGGAAAATTTGCAAATATGTGGAGATTAAATCACGTGCTACTGAACAACCAATAATCAATGAAGAAATCAAGAGAAATGACCAAAATATCTTGAGACAAATGAAAATGGAAAAACAACTGAAATGGAAAACTTACAGGATGCAGCAAAAGTAGTTCTAAGAGGGTAAATAACAACATCGAGAAACAAGAAAAATCTCAAATAAACCTAATTTACACCTCAAGGAACTAGAAAAAGAAGAACAAAAAAGAAGCCCAAAGTTAGTAAAAGGAAGGAAATAACCAAGATCAGAGTGGAAATAAATGAAAGAGAGACTAGAAAGACACTAGAAAATATCAATGTAACTAAATGCTGATTTTTTTAAAAGATAAACAAAATTGACAAACTTTTAGCTAGGCTCACCAAGAGAAAAAAAAGAAGAGACAGATGACTCAAATAAATAAATTCTAAACTTGTATGCATCAAATTGAGAGACCTCAAAATACATGAAGCAGAAAAATCTATAGTGTCATGGGTACAAGTGGGAATATCTATAAATATAGGGAAAAATTTTAAATTTGTCTCTCAACTATCAATAGATCAAATAGGCAGTAAATTTATAAATATATGTTCTTGAACAACACAATTTAAAACTTCATTTAAATGAACATTTTTATATATTATATATATACATATATATAAATAATATGCATCCAATAATTAGAGAGTACATTTTCTCTTCAAACACACATGTGCTATTTGTAAAACATGGCCATGAAAACATTTACTATATCATAAAGCAAGTCTCAATTAATTTCCTGAAGTCTGTATCTCACAATCTTCTCTTACCATGATGCAGTTAAGTTAAATATCATTTAAAAGAATATGAATTTAAAAACACAAATATAAGAATGGAAATTCACGATCACACTTTTAATAACCAAGGATCAAAGATCAAATGATACAGAAAATTTTAAAATATTCAGAACGAAGCACCAGTTCCTACATGCCATTACAAAGCTTAGGGAATACACTTAAAACAGTATTTAAAGGGATGTTTTGAGGGGTTCCTGGGTGGCTCAGTCAGTTAAGCTTCTGCCTTTGGCTCAGGTCATGATCTCAGGACCCTGAAATGGAGCCCCACATAGGGCTCCCTGCTCAGCAGGGAGTCTGCTTCTCCCCCTCCCTCTCCCTCTGCCCCTTGCTCGCACTCTCTCAAATAAATAAATAAAATCTTTAAGAAAAACAAAGGGATGTTTTGATTAGAAAATTTAGTAAGTAGCAAAATTTAAAAATTAAAGTTAATACCAAAGAAACTAAAAGGTAGAAGGGAAGAGAAACTAACAAGCAAAAATCAATGAAGATAAAAACAAAGATAAAAGACACAGTAGAAATCAAAGCTAGTTCTTTTATATTTCAATAAAATTTTGGGCAATATTCACCAAGAACAACTAGAAAGTATCCAAAGGAACAATATCAAAAATAATTTTTTAAATGGGCTTAAAGCTACAATCAGCAACTATTTTAAAGAAAGAGCAATATGATAAATGGCTTTTTTGCTGAAAAGTTTTAAATGTAGACAAAATGGATAAATTCCTAGGAAAATACAACATACCAAAACTAAACTAAAAACAAAACAAAGCCAAGAGAGAAAACTTGAGTAGACTAATGACATTTAAAAAAATAAATCTACAGTTCATAGTTTAAAATTTGTAGTTTAAAATCTTCACTCAAAGAATACATCAGGGAAAGCTGAACTTATAAGGAATTTTTCATTCTAATTTATACAAATCCTCCCACCCAATAGGAATCAAGTAAAAATGACCTAATTTACACAACATCGTATTTTTCCAGAAATATTCAGGCCTCAGTCAAGTCCTACAGCCTCAATCCAGTCCGGCTGGGTTGATACTTTGAATTTATCCCATTTCATCTGTAGGGACACTGTGGAGGGCTAAGCTACAACCCACCTTGGGGATTCTGGAACATTTAACTAAACCACTAGGAATTCGGATTAGAAGAAACAAAGAATAATTAATGTTGCACTGATGGTTCAGTTGACTTTAGGATTCCCAAAATTTAAAAAATTTAACAGCTTTATGGAAGAACCATTTTCATACTATAAAATTCACCCAGTTAAGTGATTTTTAGTAAATTTATAATTATGCTATCATTGGTACTCTTGGTTTGTAAATTCTGAGCTTTCAGGTGAAATCTGAAACTGGCCCCATTCTCGGAAGGCAAAGAGACACCTAATAAAGAGGCAGGTCACTCCAGATTGCTAAATGGCTAATTTAATAAGCAAGGGAACTTACTTATTGAGGCTTGTCTTGGGCACCCGCAAGACGAGCAGATCTCCACACTCCCACCAGAATCTTAGAAGTTTATGTGAAGGCCGTAGCTGGGTTTAGTCCCCACGTAGACTGTTTGGATGGTCTCAACAACACACTGCTTTCTCAAGCCTACATCCTTGAAAAATGGCGGGCTGCAGGAAAGGTGCACAGAATGTACATTTCAAAGACAGGGGAGGGGTGAGGAGCCTCCAATTACCCTGGCCCCGCGTGAGGGTCAACTGGCGGTCACGTTCTCTCATAACCTCCTCCAACAATTCAACAATTACAGTTCGGTTTTAGAATATTTCCATCACCATCACTTGAACGCTTTTCTTTGCTTTTCTTTTCTCTTCTTTTTCTACTTTGAAATGTTTTTCTTATGCCTATTTAAAACCAATCCCCACTCCCAGACCAGGTATCCACTGTTTGTTTGTTTGTTTAAGGAGAGGGCCAACTCAAACTCTGTGAGTTTAGCAGAGTTTTATCCTAAGAAAGGAGGGCTATATAGATACGTATATTTTCATTACTATAAAAAGTGTATTTATGCCTCTGTTTTTTTGGTCTTCTAACCTGAAAAATTTAAAAGACACTATTTTGTACACAGGGGAGAAAAACCTGAAAAGAATTTTAAAAATTGAGACTAAAATGTAGCAGATAGAAATAAAGGTGCACGAGATAAGCCAGCAGTTTCAATGAATGGAAAACGTGGCCAGATCAGGCACCATGTCTCATGTGCACATTTTTATCTCTCTCCCATAATGATTGAAATAGGTCAGACCACAAAGGTTGGTGAAAAGGATGACCTTGAACCAAATAGAGGTTATTTTCACATCAGTTTACTATAAATCAGAAGGTAAGCAGTGCTCAGAGTATAACTACACAAAGACACCAATGAGTAAGTAGATAGAGCTCACCATGCCTCCCTGAGTCCTCAGTTGTGCTGGAAGATAAGTGTTAATGCAGGCCTGACAGAGGGGGAAAAAAATCCCTGTTCAATACCATGGGCTCTCGGCTTTGTATATGGTCAAGATGAGCAAAGGGCATTCTTATTTGATATTCTATCCTGTAAGAAATTCTCACTATGACATAGATATGTACGTCTAAGTCTCCAGCAGACCTAGTCATGCCGCACTACACTGGCTTGCCCCTTTTTTTCCCTGTTTGAGTATAGTTGATAATGTTACATTAGTTTCAGATGTTCAGCATAGTGTTATGCTGGCCCTTTTCTATGTGTTTTGAATTCACTTTGTAACTGGCCAGTCTCAAAATACACAGCATTTTTTTTTTGTCCCCATCTTTGTTCACAGTGCTTCTGATGCTGGTATAAACTTCTCTCTCCTTTTAATTTATTTGTATGTTTCTCCTTACTCAAGGCACAGTTCATGCCCGCCAACTTCTAATTGGAAACAACTGTTTCTTCCTCCCTCTTGGAATTTCAAGGAAGCTTGTACCTCCTTCAAAGTATCTATTTAATCCGTCTTCTGAAACAATCCTTCTGCAATAGAAGACCCCTAAGAGTGCAAACCTCTGTACACAGCATAATACCTGCATAGAGGAGGTGCACTTAACTGTAAGAAAATGAGTGAGTAAATTCATCCCATATCATGGGAGAGGTTTGCACCAGGGTCTGAGGGAAGCAGGAAGGAATTTACCCAGCATCTTAGATGTTCCTCATCCCGAGCCTCTGCTGCAATCCTAGGAATCAGGCTTCAGACACGATCACTCTAAGTTTCAGGCTTCTCTGACCACCATACTTCTCCAGTCAATGAAACATTGAAAACAAGTTTTAAACATAGGTAAAACCTCCACAAAGATGGATAGTGGCACTCAACAAAGACTCCCAATCAGTGTGTGTATGTGTGTGTGTTTCTGTTCCTTTTTCCCCAATTTTATTTTCATAAACCTTCAATGTACAGAAAAATTAAAAGAATCCTGCAATGAACACTATATTCTCAGAGCTCAGATTCATCAAATATTAGCATTATGCCAATTTTTTTCATCCTTTTTTGTTTCCTTCTTTCCTTCCTTCTTTCCTTTCTTCCTTCTTTTCTTCCACTTTCCTTCCTCTTTCCTTCCTTTCTGGGTTTCTCTCTTTTCACCTTTAAGTTATCCAATTACATTTATTATGAAAACATTTAAAATAAGTTTCAGAGATCATACTTCACTCTTAAATGGTTCAGTATCTCCTAAAAATTAGATTATTATTGGGGCACCTGGGTGGCACAGCGGTTAGGCGTCTGCCTTCGGCTCAGGGCGTGATCCCGGCGTTACGGGATCGAGCCCCACATCAGGCTCCCCCGCTATGAGCCTGCTTCTTCCTCTCCCACTCCCCCTGCTTGTGTTCCCTCTCTCGCTGGCTGTCTCTATCTCTGTCGAATAAATAAATAAAATCTTTAAAAAAAAAATTAGATTATTATTCTCAATAACCACAATAATTTGTCACACGCAAGGAATATAATATGGACACATAACATTATATAACATATTGACCATATATACACATTTTTCTAATTGTCCCCAAAATGTATTTAATTGCTTCTAGATTCTTTTTTTTTTTTTAAGTCCAGGAATCAAACACAAATTGTGCACAGCATTAAATTACCATGTTTCCCTAGCTGTCTTTAATCTAGGACACTCCTTAGCCTTTCTTTTATTTAACATTAAGAATGAAAGTCCATTTTCTTGCCAAATGTCCTACAATCTAAATTTATCCAATTTTTCCACTGAAGAAAGTGAAGTTGAACAGTTTGGGTGAGAATAGTTCAAAAGTGTTTGCATGATATCATGAAGTATTAGATGTTAGTTTGAAGAGTCGTTGATTGATGCTAAGTTTGATCTCTTGAATAAGATGATATTTGCTTCTTTCCCTTTTGAATTAATTACAAATCCATGGTTCGGTACATTGAGACCATGTGAATATCCTGTCCCACAACTACATTTTACCCAGTAGTCTCAATATCTGTTCAGGATCCTTGCCTGAAATAATTATTAGAGTGTTGTTTTCAAAGTAATGATTTTTAATTCTATCATTTCTCCTACCTTAACTGGGATTAGCTGGAATAATTCTATGAAGAAGAGAGATATTTTTCCCTTATTTTTTTTTGGTATCATGATGGACTCTGGATTTTTTTAAATTTAATGAGTTATAATCCATTCATAATTCCTTGCCATCATAACATCTTGTGATCCTCAGATTGTCCCAAATTTGGCCAATGATTTCTCCTTCAAGCTGAATGTTGTGTGTTTTACATTTTTTTTCTATTAGTCTTTGAGCGCTTCCTTGATTTTCAGCACAAAATGATTACAAGCTCACATTATACATTCCTTGCCATAGACCTCTAATTAGCCATTTTCCAAGTGACCCTTATTCCTTTTAGTTGAGAAATTGAGTTCTAGGTGCTAAGTGTGTATGTTAGAACTGGGATGTCATTGCTTCTAGACCTTTTTGGTGGATGGATAGATAAATAGATGACAGATGAATAGATAGATAGATGATAGATAGATTTATGTATAATATAGTGAGTTTATACTAATTTCATCAATCCAAATCCAAGTCCACAGGGTTCTTTCTCTCTTTTTCCTATTCTATATTTGTATTTTCCTTTACCCAGTGAAAGACCTAATTCCAAAGAACAGCAATATATTTCCTTATTTGTTCTACCCAATATACACAAAATGGTTTGATAATTAAACATCAGTCTCATTACCAACACCAAGCTGAATAAAGAAGCTTCAAGAGTTCTTTGTAATGTTTTATGTCTTTAGACTACAGCCCACTAATTGTAAAGGGTGAAAATACTGTGTTCAAAAGTTATTTGAATTCATTGTTGTTGTCAAGTGGTTACATTATATTAATACAGTTAAGCTTATTTGTTTTTTGTTTATATTCAATTTTGGGGTGTAATTTTTTTTTATACTTTTGAATTTAATTTATAAAGATGAAAAAGGTTTACATGGTTCAAGGTCAAAACTCTTTAAAAATGTCTGATCGGTGATATCTCGCTACCATCTTTATCCCTTTTATTCCAGTTCCACTCACTCCTTGTTGGTATCATTTTCAATAGTTTCCTTTTAACCTTAAGTTTGGGGCTCTTTTTTTCTCTAAATAAGCAATACTGGGGTCCATGTTCGGTGTCCAGTACTCTCACTCATGCTCTCTTCTCAGGATTTTGGTTGGAATCAGCAATGCAGGTCATTGGCAGGAGCTGTGTGTGGGAGGGAAGAGCCTGAGGTGGGGTGTCAATGCTCCTGGTTCCTTTTCAAGGAGCTCACAATAAGCCTGCTGGGTCCTTGTAACAAAGGTCACAGTCCAATCAAGAGGTCCTCTCCTCCAGGTAACTGTTAGCCCCCACTTGTCTTTGCAGTCCTAGAGGTGTGAGTAATCACTGCTGTTATCAGCTCCCCAGTGAGTCAACATCCCTGTGGGTTTCCTGCATGCTAACCATAGCTTTGTGAATATCCCCTGCGTTAAGCTCCCTGCAAATTAATCAATTAGAGGGCACCATCTGTTTCCTAGAGGGATCCTGACTGACACTGTTAATTGCGGCATTCTGGTGTGCTTTTCATATACACAGGAATGTTAACCCAAGGCCAAACTAGCCTGGCCTTTTGTTGCTTAAAGCAAAAAGATTTGTAATTAAGTCTTCTCTTAAAAAGAGTTAAGTTGATAGTGAACAATGAACTGAGGCTTTGTCTCATTAAGACGGCTGTTTTTCAGTGATGGGAGGGCCGCACGGATATGCCGCTGGATATCCAGAAACATGATGCCTCATCACTGGAATGCTCCAGTCAGCCTGCTCAGTGAGAATCTCCCAGTGCGAGTCCAACACTCGGACTTGCTAAAGGCGGCATCCCTTCGCAAAGGCTGCTCATGTTTCTCTTCCTTATCAACAAAGTCAACTATGTAGCTGAAATGTTAAAAAAAAATCAATTAATCCTTCTTGTATGTTGTCAAATTTACTCTTAACACCAGGACAGGAGAATACATAGTCTCTAAAAAGAATATACAGAATATCAGCTCACATTCCACTGTTGTCTTAACCCATAATTGCAAGTGTTAATTTCTGTACCCTGTTGTATTAAATAAGAAGCTACTGAGAAGAACAGAATTTTCTCTAGACTAAATGGCCACACTACCATGTTTTATCATTTCCTAGGTCTAGTTTTTTTTTTTTTTTAGACTTGCATACTGTCCTTCATGGTTGATATTGTGCTTTTCTCCCCAAAATTATTCTAACACCTTTTTTGAAAGCAGCCATGTGATTCACAGTGGGAGGCTGGCTTTCACCTTTCTCTCAGTTCCAGAGGGATATCTAGTCAGGATAATTCCATTTTTTTTGCCACAGTCATTGTTTCAGGCATGACACTGTCAGGACTTGACACTCTTCTTACAGAAGAAATTGATCAATTCAGACATGGCAAAATAAGAAACAAGCTCTCTATATGCACCAAATGTGAATGAGGAAGCACACCACTGGCACCAAGCTAGGAAAAGCAGCCTGAGGATGAAACCAAACAGTGCTGTGGAGCTAAGAAGATTCTAGAATTGACATCCTGATTTAACCATGACTGAAGGCCACCATACCACTGGTTTTTTTTCTAGTTGCATAATTCAAAAAATTGCTTTATCTGGTGTAAGCTGGACTTTCCCTGTTTACTTTCAGAGTCACTGATAGACCTTTCTGGCAATTGACCATAACTCCATTCTCTGTCCTATTTGCCACTATGTTAGTCTTAGCATCGTTTCCTCCCTGTATTTATTTTTTTTAAAGATTTTATTTATTTATTTGACAGAGAGAGAGCAAGAAAGAGAGCACAAGCAAGGGGAGCAGCAGAGGGAGAGGGAGAAGCAGACTCCCTGCTGAGTATTGAGCCAGTTGAGGGGCTCTATCCCAGGACCCTGGGATCATGACTTGAGCTGAAGGCAGAAGACTGAGCCACTCAGGCACTCTCCTGAATTTAATTTCTAACTTGGCTTTCTATTTGCTATGAATTGTATAAAAGACTAGTCAAGCTTGAAAACTGTCTTACTTATACCAAACACCTAGGATTATAGAAGAAAGTTTAAGAGTTACTCTGTATTATGCCTATGGAATAGTATGCAAGCTTCATGATAATGGATTTTCTCACTTGGGGCTCATTTTTGCACACTTCATATATATGTTCAAGAAGGTTGAACTGCTGGACACTTAATTCCTAGATCAAAGGGAAGTATTTGTGCCTATTGATCCTGCCAGAGTTCATGTATGTGTGTGGGGTGTGGAGAGCCTTCTTCCTGCCATATTTGGGGAACTAGAATAAATATAGTGGATTATTTCTTAAATGGCAGACATAATTCTTTTTTGGTATTTATTTGTTATTCATTGGACTCATTAGAAAGTCTGAGGCTAAAACAGTTGGAATAGCAAAAATTGTAAATTTACAGCATATTGCTGAATTTTGATGCAGCAATACTTCTTTCAGGCATCATGTATTATGTCAGAACATTGTGTTAATAAATTAACAACACCAGAAAAAAATAAGAACAGAAAAAGCTTGCCATCTTGGGCATTATAATTCTTGATCCTCAAAGCCTGACATCCGAAGTACAACAACAGGGAAAGCCTGAATTATCATGTCACCAATTCAAAGATGGCTCCAGAAAAGAGTTTCTTGTGATTTGAGATGTCAAAGTCCATCAGTAACAGCTTTGCTCATCAACCAAAACTGCCAACTTCACTGACACAGTTTAATTTTCCTAAACAGTATTCAACTAGATTCCTTCTGCTGCTTCTCCTAGAACATATGCTCACTCTACAATTTGTTGTTGTTCTTGTTGTCCTTATAATCCTCAACTGTTTTACCCCAGTAGTATCCTTTTCGATATACCCATCTTATCTTTCAGGCTAGATATCTTGAGAGAGGGAACAATGTCCCGTTTTGCTTCTGGCACCACTATTGGGGACTCCTAATGTATAACCATATCCAGTCACTTTCTCCTTCTGGGCACACTGCAGGATTACATTTTCCTAGCCCCATGCGGTTGTGGAGCCTCAGGTGAAAATTTTATCCCCAGTATAATGGGATTGAAAGTCTTTTTGCCACTTCTTGACAGAGACAGTGAAAAAAAAAATCTATAAGCAATTCTCTAGTTTCTCTTTCCTCACTACAGTGAGCCAGGAAGCTGTGTATCCAGGTGAGGTGTTATAACTACAAGATGGTAGAGCTGCCATCCCCTTGGACTTCTGAGTAAACCCTCCTTACCTTGTATGGTATGAATGCCAAGTAAGTCTCCGTCCAACTGTTGAGCCACTAAGATTTGGAGTTTATTCTCTCAACACAAGAATAGATTATGTTTATTAATGCAATCATGTATATGATAAATAATTATTAAATTTATATTATTTAATTGGCTTTTAATCAAATCAGCCCTAATTACTTGCTATCTGCCATTTTGAGCTCTCTTCTTAAATGGCAAAGCTATCAGGACAGCATATTTATTTTTCCCTTTCCTTCAGGATAAGTGCAACTCTTTGTCCTGGGTGAAGGGATTCTTTGAAAAACTCAATGAGAAGTTCTTAAACTGAAAAAAAAAAAAAAAAAAAAAAAAGAGGCAGTTCTTAAACTAGGACCACGTAACATTTCAGACACCTTGAGACCTAAGTTCTTTGTCTTCTGCAGGCTTCTGTATCTATTCATTCTGATGGGTGTAACAGATCCTTAAACTTTTATCACATTTTCTTTTTTTTTTTTTTAAGATTTTGTTTATTTATTTGACAGAGAGAGAGAGACAGCCAGCGAGAGAGAGAACATAGGCAGGGGGAGTGGGAGAGGAAGAAAGAGGCTTACAGCAGAGAAGCCCAATGCAGGGCTCGATCCCAGGACTCCAGGATCACTCCCCGAGCTGAACTCAGACGCTTAATGACTGAGCCACCCAGGCACCCCTTTTCTCACATTTTCAAGTGTCCACAATCACAAATAGATAAGAACTCCTAGATTAAGTGAAACCTAGAATTTCTATAGAGCAGGACCTTAAAATCTTAATACATATTGGACAACTGAGAAAGCTGAGACTATGTTCTTAGTCTAATACTCTCTCATAAACATATAAAATAGTTAATTAAACTAACCAGGTAATTCTTCATGTCTCAAAATTTTATTTAAAGTGCTCTCTGAATTACTGCATCTTAAACTTTTCAACTACTTATTTTGATCTCATTTAATTTGAAAGAAAAAAATACAGACTCAAGAAAAATCTTTAAATAACTCATTTTGTAACAAAAGATCATGGCATATGGTGAGATAGTTTTATCTTTGGACCCATATTTGAATAGTTCATACCACCTTAATGAAGTAGACTGTCATGTTAATGCATAACCATTAAGAGAAGGATACTCACCCACATCCTTGTAAGTTTTTACACAGTATAAGTCTCTTAGTAATCCATTTCAACTATTTCTAATAAGTATTCAGTTACCGATTGGTTGTTGATTCACATCACCCAATGAATGTAGCCCTTATCTCAACTTCCAGAAAGATTTGAAGATAATAATTCTTCTACAATATGCTCAAGGACAATGGTGCCAGGAACTCTTGAATTGCCATGATGTTGGAGCCATCTTTTCACTGAATATTCTAAGGAATGAATATATCAGCCTTTCTGAGCCACTCTCTCTTAGTATCCCATCTTTCATCTCTACCCAGAGCATGGGTTATAAATGAAAACAAACAAACAAGAAGCAAAAAATAAAACTTCTATCTCCTGATCATCGGTTCAAGTACACATATACTTGCCTGAGTTCGTGAGAACTCATTAGCATTCAACTACCTTTTCCTTTCTCTAGACTTCATAAACTAGATGAACAATTAGTCACAAGCATTGTGCTATGCAAAATAATGCTTTATTTTCTTCTCATATCAGTGAAGTTGCTTATTGACCCCCACAGTGAATTAATATATCAAGATTTGTAATACAGTTACTTATACGTGTCTGTGCCTTGGATCATATAGAGATGCCAGGTCATTAAGAATAAAAATCATGTTATACTTACATCAGTGACTCTTACAAATTCCTAGTGCATTACCTTGAGCACGGCATGTCCTTGGTAAACATGCCCTGAATTATAGTTACAGATTGGATGGGTGGATGGATAGATAGATGAATAAATGTCACAGAATCAGTGGAAATAAGACAAGAAAGCAGGGTGTTATAATACCAAAAAAAAAAAAAAAAATTGAGTCTTGGCGGCTAATCCCAGATTTGCCACTAACGAGCATTAACTAGGCCAGGAATCTTAGACAAGTTAGTTACCCACTGTGGACTCCAGATTCATCATCTATAAAATAAGGATGCTAAGGTTATGTGGTCTTTTGTCATCTCTTTACTATTAAAAGTCTGTGATGGATAATTACCCACTAAGCTTGTTACTATAGTATTTCAAATCTCTCTTCCTTTCTTTTCATCAGTGGCCTTAAGTATCTTTAAGTAACTGTCCATTTTCCTTTCACTGATAATCCTACACAGGCTGAAACAGAAACCCTACAGAGGAAGATCAAGGAACAGTCCGTAACTTTGATCTTTAGTCTCTAGGTATAAAACAGCCCAAGGATAAGAAGCAAAGAAAAGCAATGTCGGACTAGGCAGGCTTGCGGGAAAAAATGGATGATCTGCAGGGGGGAAAACCTGGAGTTAACAATTTTGCAGAGAGTTTTTTGAACAAAAAGTTGGGCCTTTGAAGTGAAGGAAGTTGTAAGGAAGAGGAAGGTGATGATTCACCAAATGACAGACAGAGAAATGTGATAAAATGGGTTAGATATGCCTGTATGCTGGAGAGTCTGTAACTGGAAAAAGACAACGAAGAGCCATGAGTAGAATACATTAAATTGTTTTCATTTTCATATAGCATGGAAGAACTCATCGCTTGATACTGTCGCCATGATGGAGGCTGTAGGGAGTGGCAAATAATAACAGCATTGGTCTGGGATTCAGACTAATTTACCTCTTGGATGACTTTCTAGAAAGTATCCCAGTCCTCAGTTCCCTCGTCAATAGTAAATATGGCTACCGCATGGGGCCATGATGAGGATTAAATGAGGGAAAGCTTCTATAGTCCCAGCTCAGTGTAAGAGCTCAATCATTATTAATTATCATCAGTCATGAGGAAGAAATTAAGATATCCTATTGTTTGAAGGCCTTTGTCCCTGTTGAATATGGCCAGGTCAGAGTAAGTTTGGATAGAGATGTACCAAAACCAGCCTGGGAAAGCTAGCATAAACGTTGCTGGTAAAGAGCTATAAAGTTGTAGGAGCAAGTTTGCAGAAGTTCCCGGGGGGCTGAATTTGCATCCAAGCTAGGAATGAAAAGCAGTTTCAGAACTAGTGAGAGTTGGACAGCTAGGTTCTAAACTGGGTAATTTACACAAAGAAATCTCCCATTTGTGTTTGGTCATTATTCTGCTTGTCAAGCAGTAAACCACTGTTTGATTCAATCCAGTTTTCAATACCACAGACAAAGTCATCAATAGCTCTTGTTAGTTTTTATAGGTTAAGCATTGAGAACATTTGATCTTATCTCTCAATTCTGTTTCTCTTTTTTAGCTTTTACAGGATTAAGAGAGAAAACGTATGTGGCTGGGCAGGGAGAGGGGAGTTTTTAAAAGGTCTTTTCCAGACAACCAGAAACTGAAACACAAATCTAATTGATAATTTTAATTATGTTCCCCAAAACTTAAAAATGTACATTGAAAAATGCTTCATTAGTTGTTATTTTAACTAAGACAATGATTTACATGTTAATGACCAAGTGGGAACCCAGAAAATTTGAAACCTTGTGCTGCATTTTAAATGTTAAAGCTATATATATTTAAATTTTCAACATTAGGCAGTGCGATTTCAATTCCACTTAGACTATGGTGAGGGAAAAGGCAAAGTAAATATACAAGTAATAACACATCTAATTAAAGCATCTTTTCTCCACTAAAGGCACATTTTTGACATAGATTTGATATTAGATTTGACGATGTTCCTTAATGTGTATATAGGAGGGAAATTATATATTTTTAAGATTTGTATAGGAGTCCCTAGAGTGATATGGTTTCTAAAGCACATTTGTATCTCATTTATTCATCTTTTTCTATTGCCTTACACTTCAAAATGCACATTTTCTGACTCCTAATTTTATAACTCATCAAGTGCCAGACTCAAGAGGGAAAAATGTACCATCAACCTAAGAGATAAAAAGAGATGCATTCAAAAAGCATTTGAAACCTTGAAGAGAAATGTTCTATCTTATTTTCATGTTTCTAAATTCTGGTTTCACTGAAGCAAATGCCAAGAAATGAACAGAAATGAAAATCTCCTGATTTTCTTTATTTTCTTAAATCCATCTTTGTTACTTGTGCTCTGTCATACTACTTGTAAGAAAAGCACATACATATTCAAAACAGATATTCATGTTTAATATGTTGGTGAATTCCATTTTCATAAAATGATTATTGTGATTTTTTTTTTCAAACCTTAAGCTATTAAGAAACATGCTAAATGACAAAATGCAAATCCATTTATTTTGTTTTCAGAATTTGGTTCTTGAGTGGAACAAATGAAAAGCTTAGCCAAATTGATTTTATTTTGATTAATGAATAGATGAATTGTCTTTCTCCGGTCACCAGTCTTCGGAACAGTTGGAACAACACATTTACAGTGTTAGAAGACATCATTGACTTTGGCATTGGGAAAATAAGGAAGATGAAAAACTAAAACAGCACACCTCTAATTTCACAGAATTACAATATTTCTCATCAATAACTTTGCCACCCAGGAGACACTAATTAAAGATCATCATAAAAACAGATAGCAAGTGCATAAAATTATGCTTAAAAAGATATGGTAGGAACATCATGGAGAAAGGAAGTTTCAAAAGAACTAAATAGAACTATGGAAAGTAATAGAGATCTCTTTAATTATAACATAATTATCAGATAAATGACACAAATAGTTATTACTTTTTTTTTTCTTAGTAAGTTCTGCATCTCATCTTACCTTCTCTATTTGAGCTAATACAGAAAAAAAATGTTGCAAAAAAATAAATAACACATTTTGGAAGGTGTAACTTCTTAGTAGACTTTTCTTAAGAAAATGTTTTTTTCATACTTTACATAGAAAAAAATATTTCATTACAATTTTTGACAGGTAAAAAGTTGTTTAAAAATATTAACCTTTTTCATATTCCTATCACTTTTTCTCTCCTCCCCAATGGCCATTTTCTGTTGTTTGTTTGTTTTGTAGTTTCAAGTTTTTATTTAAATTCCAATTAGTTAACATACAGTGTAATATTAGTTTCAGGTGTAGAATATAGTTCTTCATCACTTACATATAACACCCAGTGCTCACCACAAGTGCCCTCCTTAATATCCATCCCCCATTTAACCCACCCGCTGCCCACCTCCCCTCCAGCAACAGCAACCCTCAGTTTGTTCTCTATTGTTAAGAGTCAGCTTTATGGTTTGTTTCTCTCTCTTTTTTCCCCCCCTATGTTTATTTGTTTTGTTCCTTCATTCTCTGGGGGCATTTTTTGTCTCTCTCTTTTACTCCTCTCTCTCTCTCTCCAGTCACTTTCTGCTTGATTTCAAAGTTGACTTAGGCAGATATTTCTAATAAAGTGAATTAGTCATCCACATGACTAAGTATATAAAAGAAGTTTAAAAGAGGCTTTTAAATGATTAATAGTACTGTATCCAGAGTGATGCAAGTAAAGTCCAACTGGGAAATAGATGGCAAAGTGTAAAGTCTGGTTACCCTATATGACTTTTAGCCAGTACTTATATTATTCTATATAGGTTATCTTATATATCAATTATGCTCTCTACCACTAAAATAGTTGTTAAGGGCAGATGATTCTGAAGAAAGATACTTTCAACCTGTGTAAGTTACTAAATTTTATAAACAGAATTTCTTTCAGCAGCCCCTCCAGGCTATAATACGGGCATAATAGGAGCTTTCTTCTTCTTCTTCTTCTCTCTCTCTCTCTTCTGTTTGAGAGAAACAGAGAGAGAGAGCATGAGCTGGGGGGCGGGGAGCAGTGGTAGAGGGAGAAGCAGACTCCCTGCTGAGCAGGGAGCCTGACACAGTCTCCATCCCAGGACCCTGAGATCATGACCTGAACTGAAGGCGGATGCTTAACCAACTGAGCTACCCAGGCACCGCTTTTTATATTTTTCATGACTCTTATTAATTCATATCTCCAAATTATATTTCTTTGGTTGACATTTCTGTCATTTCTTAAGGTTCTTTGTACGCATAATTTGTTCAACTTTAATTTGTGTGCTGTCTCACTGAATACTAAGTATTGTGTATTATTAAGTAGAAAGTGTTTCAGAGACTCAGAGCCTTCAGAAACAAAGTCTCTTAAAACTTGCTTAGACAAATGAAGATTCACTGAAATTCAGCACAACTTCATTCTCAGGAACAAGACATAATGTTCAAAAGAAGTTGACTAAGCTCCACTTCATAAATTACTTAAAGTTAGTGAAAGAATAGGATATATGAAATGATAGAGAAGTTCCCTAGAATTTTTGTCACTGATGTCTCATCAAATAACTGTGAGCAATAGCCAAGTGTGATAATCATTTTGAAAATTATTTAATCAACTGTTTTCCACCTCCTTATTCAAAACTCTAAGGGTATTTTGAAGACAGCTTACCATTATTTATCTCTAAAATAGCAATTTCTTATCTTGAAGTTGTCTTTTTTTTTTTTTTTTAACCATCTAGCCACAGTCAGTGCTTCATAATAGGATTAAAGGAGTTAACATTTATCAAGTCCCTGCTATATGCCTGGCCACTAACTAGTTGATTTAAAAATGGTATAAAATTAAATCCTAAAAATCAGAATTCTACTTCTGACAGTGGAATCATGAAGAAGCCACGTAATTCTCTTAGGCAGAAAACACATTTAAAATGGATTGAGATTGCTCAAAATAATCACTTCGAGAACCAGAAATGACCGAAAATAGCCAACAACTTGAGAAGTATTCATTCATCAAAGTGTTTATTCATCAAAAACTGCCATTTCATTGATTAAGAAAGTTGAATTTTTAGTCTCTCTACAATGGATTGTTCTCATTTCCAACTCAGAGGATGAAAATGGCAGCATCCCTTGCCAGGAGCAGAAATTTAGTTCAAGGGGCAAAGCACAGCAACTAGAAACCAAAGCAGAGGATTTTGGAATCAAGGTGTTCATCATAGAAAGGCTGAGGTAAGCTCTACATACATCCCTGGATGACTTCTACACTATGAATACAAGCAGAACAAACAAAGAGCCCAGTGAAAATTACAGCCTTGAAGAAATTTGAAAAACTGCTGCATCTTGAATGCATTCTTCAATCCACAGCTCATGGAGCAGCAGATAGAAGATTTTTTGGCTTAAAAAAAAAGATTTATTGGCTTTGGTGTCTGAGCATAGCTCCCGTCTAAATCATTGGCTGACTTGTGAACTACACAGGCACGAGGTAGACCCCTAGAGACCAAAGCTAAAGAAGAATGAGCAGAGACGGCAGTGAATATACACCACAGAAAAGATAGATTTCACATTTGAGGACCAAGAAAGTTAATTACCTACTAAAGCAAACAAATAAAACCAGCAACTCCCAGAACAAATAGAATTAAGAGTCACTGCAATGAATAATCTAGTATCTGGCTTTCAACCAAAAATTACCAGGCGTGCAAATAGACTGATAAATGTGACTCATAATCAGAAGAGAAAAAAGGAGTCCATATGCTGGATAAAATAGACAAAGATTTGAAAGCAATTATTACAAGTATGTTCTAATTCAAAGGAAAATTTGCCCAAGGAATTAAAGGAAAATGTGCTAATAATAAATGAGCACATAGAGATCTCAAGAGAAATTTTAAAAATTTCTTTAAAAACAAGTAGGAATTCTAAGGCTGAAAAATATAATAACTAAAAGTAAAAATTCACTAGATGAGTTCAACAGCAGGACTGAGATGAAAGAAAAAAATGATGTGTGAACTTAAAGATGTATCAAAAGAAATTATCCAATTTGAAGTATAGAGGGGAAAGAATTACAAAAAAAAGAACAATCATCTAAAACAGAAGCTAAATCTTTCATAGGATCTCTAAAAGTGAAAAAAATTTAGCTAGAATCAATATTTATTTAGCTAAATATTTACCTAGAGGAAGAAGAAATGAATGAAATACACTTACCAATATTAGGAATGAAAAAAGGGACATCAATACAGAGCCTACAGATATTAAAAAGATAGGGGAAAATTATAAATATTTCAGGCCAAAAAATCTTTTACTTTATATGAAAAGAACAAAATCCTTGAAGGACAAAAATTATGAGTATTAACTCAAGAAAAATAGATAATTTGAATATTATTACATCAATTAAATAAATAAAATTGCTTATTTAAAACCCTCCTTCAAAAAATATAGGTCCAGATAGCTTCACCGGTGAATTCTATCATTTAGAGAAGAAATTATGCCAATACTGATCAAACTTCCACAAAAATAAGGAAAAAATATTTCTGAATGTTATGGAGATAATATTACATTGACATATATAATATATAATAATGTTATAGTATTACATATATTACATCAATAACCAAGTCATACAAAGACATCATATGAAAATTACAGATTGCTATTCTTGCTGAACATAGATATAAAAATCCTTAATGCAATATTAGCAAATCAAATTCAGCAATATATACAAAAGATAATGAATCAGGATCAAGAGATGTTTATCCCAGGAATACCAATTTGTTTCAAATTCTAAAATCAATCAATGAAATGCATCATATCAAAAGATACTCACCTAAGAATTACTTTCTCTCTTATACTTCAACTCATTTCATTTTCAATCTTCTATGTAATTGTACTTATTTTATAAAAGAGGAATCAGAGATCAAGAGGGATTCAATAATTGACCAAATGTCACATATATAAAAGGAATAAGAATTTCAGCTCAGTTCTGCCTGACCCTTAGTTATTCTTTTCACTGTGGACTCTATCTCCCACTGCTGACCTGTAATAATACAAAAAATATGCATGGACAGAGGAGAAGGTCTTGTGAGTCTCTTTAATAAATTTCTTGTGCTGTCTCCAGTAGTACCTTTGCCAACATCCTTTATATTCTGGATAATAAACACTTAAACCAAAGTAATAGATTCCATGCTGTTGGACCCATAATAACTGCTTCACTTCCCTTACATAGCACCGATGCCCAGACACCAGTCTCAGTAATAGTTTTGTAACCAATGAATATGAAACATTTTATACACAAAAGTTCTCTATGTTCCATTTGGTTAAGAAAAGACTGTCACCCTATCTGAGGTCCAAGGAAAATGCACATGCAAAGGGTTTGAGTCCTGTTTCAGAAGATACTTTCTTTTTTTTCACAAGTAAAAGCAGCATGGCAGCTCTAGTGAGTTAGTACATGTAATTAAAGCCCATAACATGGATAATAAAATGTCCTTCTGTATATTAATATCCATGCATGCTCTTGCATTGAACCTACAAGACCTTTTGAAGCACTTAAATAAAAATGTCATGAAGCAAAAAAAAAAAAAAAAAAAAAATCCACTGCATGAGAGCATTTGAGACATGATAGTAAACCCTGTGGGAATTCAGATTAAGTTCACTCTTTGGAAATGCTTTTAAAAAACCTTTTAAAAAAGTATTAATGTTGAAATGCACAAAATTCTTCTTTAATATTTAAAAAAAAATTGTTAGCACAGAACTTTCAGATTTAGACATCCAGACCCTAAATAACACCACTCTATTCTCTGGCACCCATTTCAAGTCCATTCTCAACTCCTTTCCCAGATTCCACATGGATCTTCAAACTTTCTTCTATCGATATCATTATGTAGTTAATATCTAGAAATATAAGAAAATATAACTATCAAGTCTGTCTGTTTACAAGATCAGACACATTCATTTAAATAATATAATACACACGCATATATTTTATATAAATATGTATGTTTATATATATTTCCTTTACTGGTACTTTCTACTGATGGATTTTTCTGTCCCCGGGTTTTCATACAAGGACCTTTTTCTTCTTCCCTAGTGACTAGCTTATGGTTATGCCTAGAAAGGATGCCCATGTATATAGCTCTAACAGTGATGAAGTTCAGCACATTGGAATAAGATACGAAGGAAGACTTTGTATAGGTAAAGATGTCTCAAGTCTAAGAATTGCTATCTGAATTAATTGACTGAAAATATAGCTGGATGCTTAAGAACCATCTGGATTGCTCATTAAAAATATGAGTTCTCTGCTTTGCCCACAAGTGAATTCCAAGAGGAACCTACATTTTTAAGAAATATTCCTGATGATTTGAATACATATAGTCTGATACTCTTGGGCACCAGACTATAACTTGGAGAAGGGTTCGGCCTTTTATAGAGGTTACACTTTCTTAGGGTGTTTTTAGAGGGACTATAATTACCGGCAACACGGCAGTGACTCATTAAATGATATGGTCTTGTGGATAGTCCATGTCAGGATACAGGACCTTCTAGAAACAAATCATGGAGGGACAGTTTAGTATTACTTAGGCTATTAATTACCAAAGGAACCACAACTATTAGGCACACAGCTGTCATCAGCAAACAAGGCTATCCCGGAAAAAAAACCTACCCTCACCTGCTTACACAATTCCCCGCTCTTAACTGATGATATTCTGAAAGCTCTCCACCCTCAGAAAACCTCTCCAAAAGCCCAACACATTCACATATTATAATTCTTTAAAAACCAACTCAAAAATTACCTGTTATCATAAACCTTCTTTAAATATAGTATGGCAATTGATTGGGACGCATTAGGATGTCTTAAACTGAAAGTTACAGAAACCCAAGTTCAACTAGCTCAAACAATAAAGATAAGGAAGGTGCCAAGCAAACCAGAACAATAAAGTGGGAGGGAAAAGAAAGGTATTGATCTGGCTTTCTTCTCTTTGGATATTCTATGGCCAAACAGGAAAAGAGAGGATATTTCTGAGGAAAAATTGATCATTCTTTGTGCTTATAAGGGCAATAATTTGCCCTTATCTATGTCAGGCTCTATCATTTATTTTTTTAAAAAGGTTTATTTATTTATTTGAGAAAGAGAGACAGAGAGAGAGTGTGTGTGGGAAGGAGGAGCAGAGGGAGAGGGAGAGAGAATCCCAAGCAGACTCCACACTGAGTCTGGAGCCTAAGACAGGGTGTGATCTCATGACCCAGAGCTCACCTGAGGTCACAACCTGAGCCAAAACCAAGAGTTGGATGCTTAACCGACTGTGCACCCAGGCACCTGCGGGCTTTATCATTTCTTCCTATACTCATCATAATCTCTGTTGCACTACTCTCATCTCATAGCACTGATTCCCTCTTTCATTTTTTCTAGTTTATGTTAATGTGTGACTTGCGATAATAACAGGTTCTATGTGTACCACATGGCCCCAGATCTGTAATGAATGAAGAGAAGATTGTGTGTGAGGTCAGATTGGCTCACCTCAAGAGTGCAACTTTTTCCCATTCAGTTAATGGTGAGATTGAGTCTAGTACTTACCAGCTCCTCAGATGCTATATCACATCAGTGCAGAAAGCCTCCATCTGGTCTGAACCATGCTGTCATATTCCATGTAAGCCATTCCTTTCTATTCCACAAATATTCCAATAAAGGTGTCAGACTCAGTTAGGGAAATCAAGTATAAGCATATATCATCAATGCAAATATAAAATCAAATCAGTGTTAGGTCTTCAATATATTAAACTCCTGTCGAGTCTAATTACAGCTCCCTCCAACATCCTTTCATTGGAAAACACTTGGTATTACAGGAAAGGTAACAGGGATCTTGTTGCAGACATTGCAATTCCCAAGGACAAAGGGTTGAGACTTTCATCAGTGCTTATATGAAATGTTGCATCTGCTTCCTAAGGAAATGCATTCACTTATTTAAGACCTTCTTTAATATTTAGGAGTGTTTTGTTTTTCCAAACTATCAGAGCTATGCATTTTAATGTGAGCTAAGCAGAATATTGGAAATGACTATTCACGTGACTACTAGTGTGGTTCTACTCCTCTATTCTTCAAACATATCAAACCAAGAACTAAAATTTAGTTTAATTATTTTTGAAAAACTTCCTGGTGTTGTAGTCTCATCTTTGATCACTGGGAGTCTTAAACTTTTTCTAGTCAGTTTGACTATTTCCAATCTTGGCATGAGTGATGTTTAGCTTCTTTCTTTTTTCTTTTATTTAAACCAACTTACTGATTTAGCACTTTTATTAGTGATGTACCAACACTAAAAAATCCTAGCTTACAAGAACAAATTTTTAAATACTTACGAATTCTTTTAAGCCATTTTTAAAACCACAGGTCGCTGAAATTGGCTATGGTTATAGTACTTACACCAGGGAAATGGGAAAGCAGAACTTTTTCCCCCAGAGAGCTGGTTTACTAGCAAACTAATGGTTATAGTAGAAAATTGTAATATCAACCACAGCTACATTATCGTCTCATCTTTAGGAAGCTTCCGCATCCATAGTTTCTACTGACAGAAGTCTCCGTAGGTACTTCTTTAAGCCCTGGAGGGCAAGTTCTGTTTTATATGATGTTATCTTCTCCTTTCCAAAACTTCAGATACTTGTACCACCATAGTTGGTACCAAACTTAAGTACAATCAATATTTCAACAGCACAGTAACCTATATGGCGGTCTAATATGAAAAGATCCCTAGAATGTGTGATTGTAAATAAGTAGATGAACCAAATTCTCTTTTGCTTCACCATAAGCAGAAGAATTACATTAGTAGAAGGAAAAGAATTAGATTGAAGCCAAACAGACAAATGGAGAATAAAGGAGGGACATAATGATGGGCCATAGCTTTTACAGAAGAAAGAAAAAGAAAAGAAAGAAAAGAAAAGAAAAGAAAAGAAAAGAAAAGAAAAGAAAAGAAAAGAAAAGAAAAGAAAAGAAAGAAAGAAAGAAAGAAAAAAGAAAGAAAGAAGAAAGAAAAGAAAAGAAAAGAAAGAAAAGAAAAGAAAAGAAAGAAAAGAAAAGAAAAGAAAAGAAAAGAAAAGAAAAGAAAAGAAAAAAAGAAAAAAAAGAAAAAGTTTCACTTCTAAAGAGATACTTGGGCTCAGCTACCTTGGATTCAGAACCAATTTCTAACATGTGACATCATGAGACCTGCTGCCGTTTCTGAGATTACAAGCTCCCTTACTGTCTCCTTACTAATAGCCCTCAGGACTTTAGTTCACTTTCATGTGTGTTTCTCCCTTGCAACCTCCAATTAACAAAAAAAAACCTACTCATAAACTATACTCCTTACTGGGTAATCTGTAGTCTATTACCCTGTAAGGGTAATAGATTATAGATTTTTTTTTTTTATTTTACAACTCTAGAAGATGGGCACCGAGCCTATAGTTCTCCCAACTCTACCACCAGTGGCTGGGTATCTTATCTGGTAACTCAATTCCTTGTAATTTAGATGCCCCAGACATATATCTTTCAATGATAAAAATGTCCAACACCTAGTCTGAAATATCCTATGTCAACTGGCCTTTCTATATGATCTTCAGTGATCATTTGCTTCATGCTTGAATTTTAAGATTCTTTAGACAGGACAACTTTAACATGCATGCATGCACTTCATAAGGTTCAAGAAATCATATCAAAAATGTTACATATATACTGAATGTAAGCATTTCTAAGGAGGGAGTTTCCAGAACTTTTAAAAGATTCTCAGAGGGCGCCTGGGTGGCACGGCGGTTAAGCGTCTGCCTTTGGCTCAGGGCATGATCCCGGCGTTATGGGATCGAGCCCCATATCAGGCTCCTCTGCTATGAGCCTGCTTCTTCCTCTCCCACTCCCCCTGCTTGTGTTCCCTCTCTTGCTGGCTGTCTCTATCTCTGTCGCATAAATAAATAAAATCTTAAAAAAATAAAAATAAAAAATAAATAAAAGATTCTCAGAGGCATTTATGACCCTGCAAAAAGTTTGAGTGACTGCCATAGATTTTATATTTTGTTCAGACTTTGTATTCGTTAGGGTAAAGCTAAGTGCTTTAACAAATAGTGTCAACCAATAGGGGACGAATAAGCAGATTGTCAGGGAAGTCTTGATGCCACCATCCAAAGATATACATCTGCAACACATGTCTTCCAACGTTTCCCTATACTTCATCTCTAGTTCAATCAGTCATCATGAGAATGAGCAAGGAGGAGTACATATGGAAGATCATAAACCAAGTCTGTCAGTGGTACATGTATTGTCATATATGATGGTCTAGAACTCAGTTATATGCCATATGGGTTTTGGATACCTAACACCTAACCTAGCTTGAGTAACTGTATTTGTGCTTTCCCTTCACTTTTACATTTGGATGGTTCACCTAATTTAACCGACTTTATGGGCTCAATTCACTGTATTCTCTATAATAAAAGACCTCTTGACCTTAGAGAATGTTTCTTTTTTCAGACTTTGTCAAATTATGTTGACATGTTTCAGTTCCTAATCTAGACACTCAATCTCACCTTCTCACAGTCTATGAGACTCCTAAAAAAAGATAAATCAGCACTTCATTTTGGGCAACTTGTTCTGCCTAATTCAAAACTTGGATAATATCACTTTCATTCCTATATAATAATATTCACAGCCTCACTAAATTTGAATTTTAAACATTCCTAAATAAGGTATCAATGATTAAGTAATTATGAAGCCCATGTCAATGAACTGTGGAGCAGACACTCCTTCATCATGCTTATGCATGACTCACTGATGTTTCATATAGAGAACAACAGCAAATTCCCACACTCTTCTTTATCCGACTCAAGAAAGTGTGCAACAGCCCTTTCATCTCCATAGTGGCCTACTAGATGGCATATAACCCTTGGCTTGTATCAGCCAATTTCATGGGTTCAAGAAGAGAGTAGAATTACAAGGTATTAGGCATTTGGGCTATGCCTTACATAGAAAAGAGCACTGTTATGAATGAATATCTGGGACGTAATCATTCTGAGTACTGGAGAGTGGTGTTGTGGAAAAATTTGTAAAGTCACAAGTATATGAGGCTTATTCATTTTCACACAATTCCATAGGCGTTCCAGACAAATTCCATATGCGTTACATATTAGCTGGATATATTGAAATGAAGAGCAGATCAATAGCAATCTACTTGGTAAAATACTCTGGCAACAACTTTAAACCTAGTTTATGTTGCTGTGAGAAAAGCAGCAGTGGTAACATTTCATTTCTTTTTAAATACTGCATATCTGAGGCCTTTCACAAGTTCAGATTGGCCTTCTCCCAGCCCAATCACATACAACAGATTGATTTGAAACATTTCTCCACAAAGTGCCTGAAGTCCAACTTGAAACAAGAAAATGAGATTCGTCGGTAAATTTCACCATTAACCATGTTCATTTGTTAATAACAAGGATTAGTCCCACCTTTAGATAGCTGATCTCAACATCAGAATCAGAATATCAAAACTGAAAAATCATATAATCTAACTGCATCTTTTGAAGTGAGTTAAAGAGAATGGCCCAAAGCCAAGAAGTGAATTACCGGTGAAGTCAAGATTGTAACCCAGTGGTCTTTCCAACTTGTCACTCGAGGCTTTTTTCAAAAGACTATATACTTGTGTAATTTCAAGCTCTACGAAATTGTTATAGAGTGCAGATCGGGTTTATTGTAAAGTGTGCATAGTCTCTGCTCACCTAGATAATTCAAGTGTCAGGAAAGTATGGCAGAAAACAACCAATGTTTGACTATGAATCCAAAACCACTATCTAAACCATAATGGCAGCTGTTTTAGCCTGCAAACATTTTTTTTTTTAATCACCAAAAGGAGAAAAGGGATTCCCTGTCTTAACTTTCTTTCTTTCTTTTTTCCTTTCTGGGGAATTAGGTGAGAAAAGGGCACAACATGGCTCATTTCTCTGGACTCTAATGTCCCCTTTGAACTCAGCAGGGTAAAAGTGGAATTATTTACTGAAAGTTTCCCTGAAGCTAAAAACTGGCATTGCTTCCAAATCCAGCCTTTTATGGCTGCAAAAATTAGTCCAAACAACATCCATATTCATTAGCTGCCTTGAGTATGAGCACATATGATCAGACTTGAAGGCAATCTCACCACAGAAGCCGGAAAATGGAAAGAAAGAGAAAAAAAATAATGTGTGTGGGGTTCAAAAGGTTCTCTTTAATGTGCATCAAGCAGTTTTACGTAATGCAAGTAACTACAGGCATTTGCTATTTAGCAGCAATGGGTCATGCACGAGCTGGGTCTCTCCTGATCCCCTGTTGGGCTGGCAGCATGTGCTTGGTACCAGTCATCTGCCAACATGTGAAGGATGCTAACAGATTTCCCTATAATGAGCTCACTGGACTGGAGCACTAGTTAAAGGAGAAGGTCAAAGATTCATGTTTATTTAGCTTCCTCCAACACGTCCATGTCTTCCTCATATTTGCAGGAAGCTAGCTCTATCTTGCTTGCTTCCGTTTCATGCTAAATTAGCCTACTTGTCAAATGGATCAAGGTAAAAAGGTCGTAGCAACCAAAAAAAAAAAAAAAAACAAAAACCACACACACGCACACAAAATAGAACAACATACAGAAAACTCAATCAGCTACATACATTAACACAAGTCCCCATTTTTCAGCCTTTTTGAAGTGAGGATGAGCCTTAAGGATATTATACTCTGAGAAAGCGAACATTATATTAAGACTAAAATATTCCCCAAAGGCATAACTCTAGTGTTCAACCTACAAGCACATTGTGCCCCTAAGCGCATCATTATTCTTCACAAGTAAATAATGTGAGATGAGCTCATGGACATTTCCGAGTGGAAATGTTTTTGTTGAACTAAAAGATAGCTCAGCCCAGATGCAAAAAGGAAAAGACACAATGTTAAAAATCCAAATGAATATAACGTGCCAGGGTGAATTCTGTTAAATCTTCATCTAACACACTCTTAATCCAGTGTTAAATTATTAATGTCCTGCCTCAAATACCATTTCTCAACAGCCCTGCCCCCATCACTGCATACACACACAAAAATTTTTTTTTCTTAAAGGTCACTACAGAATTCCTCTCTCCTGATGCACCTTCATTTTGATCCTATATTATACATGATTTTTCCTACACAGTCAGAGTCTTGGCAGATAGGGAATACTACTCAAATTGTCCAAGAGACCTAACAATATATTTACAAAGATGTGGGAAAGGTTAATGACCCCAGAAATGGATGTTAAGGAGCCAGAGATTAGTAACAGTAAAGTATCACTAGCACTCAAACAAACAAAACAGCAAAGAAAGCAAAGAACATTATAAGATTATTGAGCATTGGGAGCTCAGGAAATGGAGAAGGGGTTATCGTACAAAAACTGTAGTTACAGGAGGAACAACGTCACCAGAAAGCACATTCTAGATCATGAGGGAGAAGGAAGAAAAAGCTCCCTTCTTTCTCTCTTCCCGCCTCCTAATTTCTTACCTGTGACTTCTTTTGGCCAAGCCCAACTAAAAGCCAAAAGGCAAGATGACTCAGGGCCTAAGGTCAGCCTCTGGGGGAGGTCAGCAGGACAGACAAGGGAGGGAAGTGGGTGGATTTGGGGAGGACGGTAGCAAACTGGATTAATACTTGGCATACCTTCCCTGTGGGATCCTTGAGGTCAAACTGTGTTTTCCTGTCTTTGGGTGCTCAGCATTTAGCAGTGTTGAGTGCACAGGACCCACTCAACAACCGCTGAACAAATGACCAACTGAACTTGACAGAATAAAGATTTTGATTTCAGTGCCGATTTTGTTCTTCCACTATGCCATTGTGATCCATGCGGACTTGTTCACCTGTGGTACATCCGTCAGACAAGGGGGATCCCTTACAAGATCTTGAGACCTAGGCTCATGTCATCTTACTACTTAGCCCTGAGTTGATCCACTTTCTCTTCAAGGCGGTTTCCCTACTTTTAGTATTAAAGTATCCAGTAGCTCTCCCACGCAAGGTCAGGCAAACTTCATGTAATTCTCAGCGTTCTGTAGTGACACTTGGAATAGAGAGAATAGAATATCAGTGACTCATTATCGTTCACTGAAAAAGATTCTCTAACCAACATTTAATGTTGTTTGTATAGCATAGAAACTGTCATTACTCCTCTCACCCTAAAATAGAGATCTCTACCATATGGCTACTCCATAACTACGTGATAGGTAGGGTGACACAGAACACTTTTCCTTCTCTTCCCTCCTTCCTCAGTGGTGTCATGATTCTTGTAATTTAATCATCTTTTGGAGGTTGCACTGCAGATTCATTCAATTTTTCAAATTGTGAGCCATTAGGAGGTAGTGAGGTCAATTAGGTTGACCGTGACCAGCAGTCTTTAATGCGATAGGGTAAAATAGCTGGAGATAGAAATGAACACAATAGAATAAGGTAGACAAAATAGAGTGTATTGCCCATAGTAAGGTAGCTGTGGTCATTATGAACTATATGTATGTTTTCATGTGTGTACATGTGTATTGTGTTGTGGGATGTATTTCTCAAATGTGTATCTTTATATGTTATGATAAAAAGATGTTTGAAAACCACTGTGCTATATGGATATCTTTTCAAAAGCATTCATATCACAAAGGGGTCATTCCTGAAATGGAAGTCTCAATAATATATCCTGTTTGGCTTTTTTTTCTCCCCTCGTTGTACATACCTACATTCAGTTTATACATAATTCATTTGATTAATAACACTTCCTGCTGCAAGTGATGCCTTTTCTTAATGTACCATCATCAGTATAAAAGATTTTCTATAATTCCCCTTAATGTATGTTGAGGATAGATTTTTTAAAAGATTTTATTTATTTATTTATTTATTTATTTATTTATTTATTTATTTTAGAGAGAAAGAGAGAGAGTGAATGAGGGGAAGGGCAAAGGAAGAGCGGGTGGGAGAGAATCTCAAGTAGACTCGCACTGAGTGTGGAGCCTGGCACAGGCCTCAATTTCACAATCTTCAGATGATGACCTGAGCCTAAATCAAGAGTTCGATGCTCGACTGACTGGGCCACCCCGGTGCCCTGGTTGAAGGTAGTTCTTTAATCTTCAGCTATATTGCCTCAATCTCTGCAGACTTTAAAAGAAATTCCGTTTCCTCAGTTTTGTGTTCTGCTTTCTTCTCCCTCAACTACATTTCTGGAAAGTAAGATGGAAAAGAATAGAAATGACCTCTCACATACCACAGAAGAGGACTTTGTAATAAAGAAGAGACTATACTCACTGCCCAAATTCCATTTTCCTTTTCTAGAAGTATTGTGAGCCCAAGATGGTTGGTTGTGGCTGTTGATCTTTATGTGTAAAAATACATATGCTAAGTAAATAAAAAAGCATTAGAAGATACATTCATGTTTCTAGATAAATGGGCAAGTTACTCAGTTTCCTAAACTATGAAATCAAGTATCATAATACTGTTACTGGATAAAGAACTGGTTCTGAACTCATGTTCAACTGTTCACCATTCAAAAATCAATACTTAAGAGAAAAATGATGGTGGGAAAGGAAAGGTTGCTTTATTCAGGAAGCTGGAAACTTTTCCTGGGAAAATGGTGGACTAATGTCTCAAAGACCATCTGCCCTGTCCAGGCAAATCTAGAGGATTTTAAAGGGGAAGGCATGGGAAATGGTGGGAGAAGCTGGTGCCCAGGAAGCTACTCCCATATCGACATGAGCCTGAACAGACTTGCTGGCATCAGGGCAGCTGTTTTTAAATGTGGGAAGGCCTTCTTTATATTCTGGGAAATTCTGATCCTTCACTCCGCAAGGCCAGTGATCTGCAAAATCTCAAGGAAAGTAAGTTAGTTCTGCTACAAACCAAAGGACGTAGGTCAGAAAGCTAGGAGTGCATAAGCTTAAGCCAAGTTAACCCTTAAAACTGTTTGGAGTGCTATTACAATACCTACAATTTCATTAATTAATATAAATGATGAATTGCTTAGTACAATATCTAGCTCAGAGTAGGTACTAACAAATAAGTGGTATCAATCATTGACAGAATCCCCACTACCTTTGTATTTAAATTAATTTGGGAGCTTACACCTGAGGTCGGACTCATCATGATCTGCAGATCAAGTCATAAGCATAGATATGAAAATCACTTTGTAGAAGTCATCTCTGTAATCATAACTCTCTCTCTTTTTTTTCATATTGCATTTATTTATTTGAGAGAGAGAGTGAGCAAAAACAAGAGCGAGAGTGGGGGGTGGAGCAGGAAAAGGGACAGACGCAGAGGGAAAAGCAGACTCCTCACTGAGCAGAGAGACCAACATGGGGCTTGATCCAGGGACTCCTGACCTGAGCTGAAGGCAGACACTTAACCGACTGAGCCATCCAGTCACGTCTCATCTCACTTCTCTTTAAAACCAAGGTTTTCGTCCTGGGATCCATGAGTGTGGGGGCTATGAGAGTATAACTCTCTGATCTCCAGCTACAGGGAGTCCTTGACCTAGAGCCCCTGCTGTCCCCTCTGACTGCCATTAAGATTTTCTCACAAAGTACACACACACGACAGGCTGCTCCTGGTCAAGGAGGTGGCAAGGCAGGGAGACCAAAGCATGTCTGTTTCTAGAAGATGAGGGATTCTTCTGATGGGTAACTTTGGTTGGAGGACCCCCAACCGCCTGATATGCCCTCTTAGAACCATACCACAGTCAAAGATGGTCTCACCCAACTGTCCTTCCTTCTGTCCCTCCCTCACCTGAGACAGATCTGCACTGTGGTCTGATAGCTCTCCCAGTTTCCTCCACTTCTTTTCCCTTTGTTGTTCACAGACCTCAACTTTAATAAGTCTCTGCCTCTGGAGGGTCCAGATTGCTAACATACTAACCCATAATATGTATGTAAGATTTTGTGTGGGAACATATATCCTCTTTTTCATAATAAGAATATCCATCAGTTTCATCAGCTTTTTAAATGGGTCTGTGACCAAAAAATATTAAAGACTACTGCCTCTTCAAGCTCTGTTCAAATGTTGTAATACCACCTCCATGACCCCAAAGCTAAAAAAAATGCTTGAGAAAGACCAGTACACAATGTACCATATGCTTAAGAGTTCTTGTGACATCATTTTGATATTTCCAGGTCCTATTTTTATTGGCAACACAACATATGTGAAATTATATTATTTGTATTTTTGATAACTGTTTTTGCCTTGGCCTCCTTTGACCAAAACATCTTAACTTTTATATGTCCTGCGAACCTATAGCCATTTGATTCTTACTTTGTATGTTTGAACATAACTTTCTTCCCCAAGTTAACTGCTTTATGACATGTAACACACATTTTGGTATTCACACTCTTAACATTCTGAATCTATCAAATGTGGCATTTGAAAAACATTGGCTTTCATTAAGAAAAATTAAAACTTAATTGTGAAAACTCTTTAACTCTTTGGAGGCCTCTGAAAGTGATTCTTTGAGTTGCATTGGAAAAATCATTGAAATTTGAAGTCAATTAACCTTAATTTTTACAAGTTAAAGAATACACAAAAGTGTCCAAAACTTTAAGTTGTAAAAACTCTAAGTGCACATTTTGCATTTTTAATGCTGCTAGAATCCCAAAGGTTTGGAACTCACAAAATAATGACTTGCATTCAATTATGGTAAGCCTTCTTTTTCAGATCTCATGCTAATAATCACAATAAAAAGACAGGACTGACTTCAAAACTAATCCACTTTCTTCAATTCTTGCTCTTGAAATGATGCTTGATGATGTCAAATGCTTAATTTTTAAATTTTATTTATTTTTTCCAGCTGTATTGGGAAGAATTTATTTATTTATACATTTATATTTATATACTTGATGTGTAACATTGTATAAGTTTAAGGAGTACAACCTGTTAATTTGATATGTTTATTTATTACAAAATGATTACCACCGTAGCATTAACTTAACACTTCTGCCCCATCACATGATTACCATTTCCTTTTTGTGGTGAGAACATTTAAGATCTTCTCTCTTAGCAACACTCAAGTATATAACACAGTCATTTTGTTTTCAATTAGTTAAACCCAAACAAAGAGCAAACAATAGATGACCCATTTCTTCTACTCCAGAGCCCGTACCTCTGACAACCATCAACCTATTCTCTGTATCTATGAACTCGGTTTTGGTTTTTGAGATTACACATATAAATAAGATCATACAGTATTTATCTTTCTCTGACTTATTTCACTTAGCGTGACATTCTTGTTGCAACAAATCACAAGATTTCATTCTTTTTTATGACTGAATAAAATCCTGTTATATATGTGTGCGTGTGTGTGTGTGTATATATAAAACAGAATATGTGTATATGCGTGTATATGTATACATATATTGTACATATACATATATGTATGTGCATATGTATACACATACATATATATATATATATATCGTGTTTATCCATTCATCCATCAATGGACACTTAGCTTGTTTCCATATCTTGGCTATTGTAAATAATGCTGCAATGAACATGGGGTGCATATATCTTTTAAAATTAGTATTTTTGTTTTCTTTGGATACACTCAAAAGTGGAATTGCTGGATTACATGGTACTTCTATTTTTAATTTTGGAGAACCTTCATTCTGTTTTCCTCAGTGACTGTACCAATTTACATCCCCACCAATGGTGCACAAAGTTTTCCTTCCCTCTGCATCCTTGACAGCATTTGTTATTTCTTGTCTTTTTGATAAAAGCTAATCTCAAAGGACTAAGGTGATATCTCATGCAAATTTGATTTGCATTTCCTTGATTAATGATGTTGAGCTTCTTTTCATGTACCTGTTGACCATATATATGTCTTCTCTGGAAAAATAACTATTCAGATCTTCTGCCCATTTTTTAATTAGGTTGTTTATATTTTGTTATTGAGTTATATAAATTGTTTATTTTGGATATCAACCCTTCATCAGATACATGATCTACAAATATTTGCTCTCATTCATAGGTTGCCTTTTCATTCTGTTAGTAATTTTCTTTGCTATACAGAAGCTTTTCTAGTTTGATGTAGTCCCTGTAATACAGTATTATCACCTATAATCACCATGCTCTACCTCAGATCCCCGGAACTTGTTAATCTTATAACTTTAAGTTTGTACCCTTTGACCAATATTGATGATTTATATTTTAATGCATCTATTTAAGCATACAGTCTTTAATCTTCCCTTTTGAGTCAAACAGGTAACTTATTCATCTCTCCCCATTTACTCTGCTTAAGCACAGTTTGGGCTCCTGTGATTGCTTTGTAAACCCAATCAATATCTGGCTCCTTAAGATTCTATGATCAAAGTCCTGAGACACCACGCTAATCTTTTATCTATAAACAGACCCTGGTCATTTTGTCTATCTAATTGCTAAGAGAACTTTACTGCAGCTTGGCATTACATTTTCCATCAGGCCTGGTTTGGGGCTCCCATCTCACAGATTTAATCACACTGCTGCCAATTGTGTTAACCTGACACAGTTGTTCCTTTTAAAATAAATTCCTCTCATTTACAAGGGAAAGCGCCTTTTAGTTCTGTAGGTTCTGACTATGCTTCTAACTTGGAGATAAAGGCCTTGACTCCAGGCAAGCAGTAAAAAGCTATTTCAACCTAGGTCAAATGAATATGTACATTAGCTATCTGGAGGTGTTCTTCCTCCAAAATCAGTCTCCACCAGCTCTCAGTTCTCAAATATACAATCTATAGAGAGCAGAAATAACAGAAATAACCCTTCAGTTCAAGAAGGTGGCCTCAGGACAAGAACCAGACTCTCATCTTGATAGCTATGTTAAGCCTACTCATTTCTCCCATTTGGCCCCTGCATTGTGATATGGAGAGGAGAAAAGCAGTTTTACAGATACTTGTTTTTAGTTTATACTTTTACAATTAAATATAACAGAGTAGGGAGTTGTTACCAGCAAATGCCCAAAGGCTGAGAAGTGAAGAAAGAAGTGGTATGATTATTATAGTCAATGGTGAATTCAAATGTGACAGCAAAAGCGAACCCAGCTCCTCCTTTGTCAAGGGAAAAGAACTCCCAGAAGGAACAACGACCAAATGACCATGCTCCAGGAAGACTGATGACTTAGATTTATTTTCGTATTAGGAGATAACACAAGTGTTTAGGAAAGTTTAATTTACTTCCTTTGTGATGGGGCATTGCAAACATAAGATACCTAGCATCATTTCACACACTGTAGTTACTTATATAATATTAGATTCTCCTTCCTCATTTTTTCCCCTTCCTTCTCTCTACTCTTTCCAAAATAACGTGAAAGCCCCATGAGGGCCAGGATCTTGTCTGATTTTGTTCACCAGTATTTCTCCAATGCATAGATTCATATACATATATTAGTTAAGGAAAGGATTTGTACCCATCATCTTTACTGAGTGTTTGCTCTTTTGGCTTTGTGCTAAGCCTGGATGAGGTGAGGGTCATGATGCATTTGACGGTGTTCTTGCCTATAAAAAGTTTACAGCACAGTGGCAGAAATAGGAATATACAAGCATAGCTACTATGCAGTGTTAAATTATTGTAATAAAGGAGAAATGTAGTATCCCAAATAAATCTGAAGTTTTCCTAATAAAGAAAGAAGATATTGAATCTGGAGATCCCTCTGAATTATGAAAAGATTTCATTGAATTTAAAGACCAAGTATGAAACACTAATTGCCTTGTTTTTCTTGTTGCACATCTGTGTAGGAGAGACAAACGAGAGATAAAATCATTCTGATGATACTGTTTCCTTATCTGAAAGTAGAAGTACTTTTTGAGCATAGTCCAAGAAATATCAAGGCTAAAAAGTCAAAATGAGGGAAGTCACAGAAGAGAGCGAGAAAGGGACAAAAATAGATGCAGAGAAACTTGAGTAGTTGGGTGTGAAATTCTGGCCTCAAGGGACAAGAACATGAATCTTCATGCTTTGGACTAGGAGCTTATTACCAGATAAGAAGGGGTATTGGCTTGGCTTGGGTCAATAAATTAAATAACACATAGCTGAATAAATGATGTTAAAAATGATCAGAATTGATAGGTCACACCAAACTTCACCTTTTGCAAAAAAATTCAAGATGAAAGAACATTGCGTCTTATATCAGTCTCCAAAAACTTGCAAATATTATTTCTCAGTAAATGGTTGTTGAGTGAGTGAACACAAATATTATTTCTCAGTAAATGGTTGTTGAGTGAGTAAAACATGATAAAAGAGATAATTCACATGAAGTTATAACTTTCCCATGTAAGTTGAAGGATAATAACATGGAAACATAGGATAAGCATGGATTTTGAAACAATACAGGTCTGAATCTGAAACTTGGACACACCTTTCACTACATGTGTAACCTTGGAAAATTTCACTTAGCTTCTGAGACTGTTTCCTCATTTGTAAAACATGGATGGTGGAGTAACTCATAGGATTGTTACAAGGATTAAGTGAAATCATATATATATGTTTCTATATACAAAACCTCTGTATTTGTTTCACACACATTAATTAACTAAATACTGGATATTGTTGCATACTATAATTTAAAATTTTATTTTAGCTGCCTCTCAAAACCTCCAATTAGAAAATAAGCAAAACATGTATAAAACTTTGAAGGAGTAAGTAAGAAGAAAATGAGAGCACCTGGAAAATGATCTGGAAATGATGTAAATAAGATAAATAGAAACTTTTCATATGGTAATGAGGAGTAAGGGGCAGGATTTGAATGTAGCAGTCTTCATTGCAATTTGATGGAATTCACTTTATATTATGTAGATGTCGACCAAAGCACCTTAATTAAACCACCCCAAACTGAGGGGCAATGGGTTGACTTTCCTGTCATCCAAACTGGTCTGCAGGGGCCCTTCTAACCAAATCGCCCAAATCAGCTAAGTCAAGAGCTGCTTCTGCCTTTTTACCTTGGGACTCGCAGAGATAGTCAACACCACAGTCAGCGCTAGATTGATTGTGGCCTTTGGGAAGTCACATGGCTTGACGTTTAGAATCCCCAGCTGCTTCTCAAGGTCAAGCATGCCTTGCTTGAATGAGATATTCAGTCCTGAGAATGTGCTGCTGGTCCTGAAATGTTTTTGAGGACCGAGGTAGAGCATTTCCCTTGAGGACATTTGTGTTGTTTGCTTGTGTAGTCTGTCAGGAAAAATCACCTAAAAATGTACTTAATTTACCTTATTACTGAAAAGAAAATGTGCTCCAGGGCTGCAGTAAAATTACTGCAGAACAAATATGCTTTTAGGCACCTTCCAGTGTATAATATTGAAAAACTATAATATGTTTTTCTGAAAAGATTGGTAATAAGATGTGGAGTGGAAATTTTAATTAAGAATTGCACAGTTTAAAAAGCAAAATTTTCTCTTCACTAGAAGAGTCCCTTGACAAAAACTACACTTCAATAGTAGCACTTTCCTTTGAGTTTCTATAAATGTTACTGCTTACAGAGGTCTATTTCTCTTGTTTTAATAATAGTCACATGTCTTTTAATTGTACTTCATTTCACTTTCACTTTTTTCCTGTAATAAAACTTCGGATTCATCGAATTCAGATGGATTGATACCTCAGAGGTCATACGACAAACATTTATTAAGCACCTACTATGTGTAGGAAGTACCCATAATACTCCAGAAGATAGCATGATGTAGTAATAGAAAATGCATACTTTAAAATCAGTGACCTTGAATTTAAAATCAGCTTCTACAGTCAGAGCCTGATGACCTGTGGCTATTTTACTTCAGCTCCCTGAGCCTTGGTTTCCTTATATGCATAATGGTACTAATGGTGCCTTATGAACAGAGTCACTTCAAGAATTCAGTAAGTCGTGTTCAGAGCCTGGACACTTCCTAATACAGAATACTCACTCAATAAAACAAATGCCTCCCCCAGCCCCATGTGTCAGGCGCTGGACAGCTACATGATAAATGTGTCATATTCCCAGGGGCAGGGATAACAATTATATTTATAACTCAAATCTGTGCTAGCATATTAATCATTCTAAAGGCAACCCTGCTTACTCAGGCTCCTTGATTCTACCAAGAAGCACTAAATGAGACCTGATATTTGCAGAGCTATATTATATATCATTTGGGATACTTCCTAAAGAAGGGTAAGGAATCTTGGCAGTAGCAAATCTAAATACATTCATAGATCTGTCTTCAGCTTGCCTTACGTATTCTCTTAGATATAAAGCACTTCATAGTTTATAAATGAGCACAATTAATTCACATACCCCAGGGTGGTTTGATTTGCTTGCATTTAAAAAGGAACACTCTATCAAATGATGGAGTTTATCCTTTTAATAATTAGGAAGAGTTCTATTAAATTCCACCAAGGCCATTCTTTCAACTTAAAGGTTGCAATCTCTATTCAAAAAAAAAATATTTTTTAATTACTTTCTTAACCCCTCTCAATTCTACTATGATTTATAACTGACTGTAATTTGCCTCCTTCTGGGCCGTTTTTGGCCTGATATCCACAGCTCTGCATGCTTCCTCTCCTGTCTTAACTGCCTTCTCAAAATTAGAAATTTGTTAACACCTTACTCTTAACTTGTTTTTCAGAGTCCTTCTGGTGAAAAGAAGGATATACATTTGATATCCCGAAGTTGCAGTAAGACTATGCTATTTTGCACAATATTTCGCACACTTCTTTAATTATACACATATTAGATAATCAGTAAATCCTGTTGGCTAATAAGTTTTAGTTGCAGTAGTTTAAGAGTTGGAATTAAGAAGTGCTCCCTAATCATACGCTTGGCAGAATATAACTCTTAGAATCCTCTGGATCCAGCTTGAACATGGACTGAATGGGGAGGAGAGGAGTGTATGAAAGTATCCAGGCTGCCATTGTGGTTCCATATCTAGAACAGACCACAGACAAGTCATGGGTAGCCAATGTCTCTGTCCCATTCAGGTCCATCGGGTTCCATTTTCACTCCTGGTTTTACTCTTTTCTAAATTTGGAAATGCTTTAGGCAACTTTTTAATTCATTTTATCAAATATAACTATTGTCCCTGTCTCTGGACAAATTCTCTGGGGAAATTAGTTTAAGACTTTTGGTCTTTTCCTGAGATGGATGAGACTACACTACCCTTTCTTTCTAGTTCTCAAAGTAATAATGAATTTTTAAGTCCCCAGGAAAATGTTATTTTTCTACAGGCAGTTAACGGTGACTAAGATGGTTAATAAAGCATTGCAGACGTGGACGGTGAGTGAGTATTGTAGCAGAGAAATTGGGGATCAGATTCTGGCGTCAGACTTCCTGGAATTGAATCCCAGATTTACTACTTTCTAGCTGTGTAACCATGAGAGAGCTACTCAAAAATCCCCGAGCATTTTCTCATCTGTAATAGATGGATAACAGTACCTATCTCATAGGGGTTGTTAGATGAGTAAAATAAATAACCTGTTGTATTGCAATTTGAAGCATAGCCAGGGCCAATAAACATTGGCAAATTATTGTTGCAGAAAGATACCTTGTTTTATTTTGACTGGATTAGAACAGCAACCAAATCACCCAAGGAATAGAACTCCCAGTAAAAATCCCATGAGAAATGGGTCTGTGGAGAGCCAAAGATCATAAATGCTTTTCTAATGTGTCTCATTAGAGAAAAGCACTTCCTCTTTAAGACCAGCACGTAGATCCCTCGGGATTAAAGAGAAAGAAGCAAGAGTAAAGTAACGCAAAGCTGACATGATCCATCATGGTAGAGGCATCCTCTGATGCGAGCATCAAGCTGCAATCAAAACGCTAAATGAGCAGTATTGTTGGAAGGAATGAGGAGAAATGATGAGTACTCACTAAGGGAAACTCCCGCTATGGGCTGTTGAAAATTCATCTTTGAGAAATTGAAGCAAAAAAAAAAAAAAGAGAGAGAGAGAGAGAGAAAGAAAAAGAAAAGAAAAAGATTGTGCCAAGTCTTCTTAATTGATGAATAATTTATGGACGATCAGCGGGAACATCTATCCAGGCAGCTGATTAAATGCAAAGTGTTTTGATAAGCAGAGGTACCACCGCAGGCCTCCTAGGAAAAGGAAGCCTTTCCAGCAATCAATGCCAGTCTATATATTGATGGGCGTTGCCCCGTCTCTTTCTAGCAGCCTATTTCCCCGCACCGTCCGCCTTTATCACTGGCAGGAAAAGTTACCTCCTCTGTGAGTTTCATTCTCCTGTCAAAATGATGGAGGTTAAATGTGGATAAGAAAGGCAATTAAAATAGATCTGTCACAAGTATGCTATCCCAGGGTGCCATCCTGATTTCCTTCTCTAATGTGAACTGCTACCGAAGGATGATAATTGAAATTTGTCAGTGTTGACAGCTGATGACTAATATGGAGATTTTCATTACATATCCCTCCTGGAATGAAAAAGAGATGAGTGCATATTAAACTCCAGATGGAGGCATCCATGGGACAGGAAAATGCAGACACTACTCAAGCTAGCCGTGCAATGACTGATTGAGATTACCCTGAGACCCTCTGAAATTAATCTGTATGGAAACAGAGACGGCATTAATTTTCTTCAGCTTCTGCCTGTATAACCGCATCATTTTCAACATTACTGTTATCCTTACAGCCCATCCATGTTAATATTACCTGGAAGCCCAATCCACTAACCCTCGGCAGAGCCCATTGAAAAGGATGTAGGACTTCTGCTACTCCCTCAAGTTTGAAAATGTTGTGGTTTTATAATATAGAAACCCATGAGTCATTTCTATTATTCATTTGTGTTATCTTATATTTTGTATATGATTTGCCTATTTATTAGAGTCATGAAAAGAAATCTCATTAATTATATAATTCTGTCAAAAGATACCAAGGGGGCTCCTGGGTGGCACAGCAGTTAAGCGTCTGCCTCCGGCTCAGGGCGTGATCCCGGCGTTGTGGGATCGAGCCCCCCATCAGGCTCTTCCGCTATGAGCCTGCTTCTTCCTCTCCCACTCCCCCTGCTTGTGTTCCCTCTCTTGCTGGCTGTCTCTATCTCTGTCGAATAAATAAATAAAACCTTTAAAAAAAAAAAAGATACCAAGAAATCACCTTTAGTTAAAATTTTGCTGAGTTTTGTTATTGGCCAAGAATGAATATTCATTGAAATGGTTTTCTGGTGTGTGAGACAGGAAGCAAAATGGCTCCAAGACTCTGGTGCAAGGTTCCAGTTAACTATTGTTGCGTAACAAACTACCCCAAACTCAGTGGATGAAAACGACTTGTTTACACATAAATCTGTGAATTAGGAGTTTGGGCTAGGCTCAGCTTCAGTTCCATGTGGCTCTGATGGAGTTAACTCTCCAGTATCCAGCTGGCGATGGCCTGGTCTGGAGAATCAAAGATGGTTTTACCTGTATTTCTGGTGATATTAACTGTATTTTCTTATTTTCTGTATTCTTGAAGCTCTGGAGGTATCCAGAGCCTCACTGACCTGGGAGAGATTGTCTCTCCCGAGGCTAGCCAATTCCTAGAGATAGCAAATTACTCCCTGCAAAATAACACCATGTGCAACCAAAGTCTGTTTCCCCCACCAACCCCATTTATTGGGCTTTCATAGACTATTTACCATCAGGGCCAATATTCTCCTGTCTTAATCACCTCACAGCCAGGTACCTGGCAAGTTGGGTCAGCCCCTATACCTGAAGTCCACTGAAATTACTCAAATTAGCCAATTTCTTTGCTTTTCCCTCATCTCCCATTCCTTTCTGGAAAAGAAGAAGGAGGAGGAGGAGAATGCTGGGGTTATTGCACAGCATGAAATCAGCCATAATACCTGGCTTGCTAAAATGTAACGTGAAGGCCACTGAGGGCAGGGAAGGTTTCGGAGGAGGGCATAGGCCTTTGGAATGCCAAGGACTACGTGACCACTCTGCCGTTGGAATGCCACGGGGAGCTGCCTTCCCGAAACTTTCCGAGCCCAGACAGCCGCCCTGTGATCTAAGAGATGTATGTATTGTCCATTCGGCTATGTTTAGCAGACTTCGAAGAACGCACAATGATTAGTCTATACTATCTTTCCGGTAAACAGGTCCTCCTAGTTCCAGTAAGACCCCTTGTCACACATTGCGTGCTTGAGAAACAGTGATAAGGATTTGTGATTATCCTGAAAGACCAATAAAAGCGGGAGCAAAGAAGAGCAAAGCATCTTCCTCTCTGAGCATTGACCCCCTTGCCTTCTCCTCTCTTTCACAGCGAAGTTTGGAGTAATCGTTCATCAGTCGGTACAGGGATTGCTGGCCGTTCCTTATAGAAGAAGAACACAGAGGAAGAAGAAGGAGGAGAAGAAGGAGGAGAAGGAGGAAGAGAAGGTGGAGGAAAAGTAGGAGGAGGAGGAGGAGGGAAGAAGGAGAAGAAGAAGGAGAAGAAGAAGAAAAAGGGAAAAAAAGAGGAGGAGGAGCCTATTGTTACATTTCTAAGGAATTCTAAAGGAATTCTAAGGAAAGTTGTTTCCTTAATTTATGATCTCCTGGGAATTAGACAGCCTTGTCTGAGAGTGCAACCTAGGATATCTTCATGATTTCAGGCTGAGTTGTAACTGAGTAATACAGTCATTAGTGCAGAAAGCAAGAAATGAAAACAGTGGTTGGGTGGGGGGGGAGCTCCCCTTCAGGAGATAAGCTCTGTCACATGCCTGTGGTAAGAGCGACACAAATAAATATCTCTCCTGATTTCATGGAGGGAGGCATGACATTATGATGATTATAAAGATCTAGGAGATAGAAATAGATGTGTGCAAATGCCCCTAATGAGGCATTAGTGTTGGAATTGTATCCCATTTTTTTTCCAAACCACATGCTTTCTAAACATGTATTTGCATTTGGATATAATGAGTGTAATTTGCTCTTACTGACCAAAATTACTTTATACGTGAAAATGCTGAAGCTTAAAAGTGAATAACTCAGCTGATTGATCACCAGCATGCTAATGACCCCCAATTTAACCAGGAGTGCTTTCCTCCACCCCTCCCCCCCAGACCAGACAGCTAAGAGCTCAGCCCCATGCCAAGAGTGCATTTAGTTTTCTTGGGTTCACTCAGTCTCTGATGGAAATGTTGTCACCACCAAAGAAGGAGGGAGAAAAATGTGGAAGAAGACGTGTTTTACTCACCTTAGCCTCAACCGTGACAAAGGGCATTTATGGGCATCGAAGCATTTTTTAAAATACTGTGCGTATTTATTTTGTATCAACATGTGATAAAACATGAATACACCCAGAATCTAATTACAGAAAGAATATTACACAAGCAACTTCCTTACATTTCACCAAAAAAGAGCAGTCATACTGCTGGACTACATTCAAAAAGTCATTGCTTTCCTATCACCAGACAATTGTGCTATTTTACATAATCAGTATTCAGGGGATGGTATTTTGCTAATAGGCAAAATCCTACAATGACAATTTAAATGGTTTGAAACATGCACGAGATAATTTGGAGTCACAGCTCTGCCAATTGCTAATCAAGGCTGCAGGAATGTGGGCTCTCTCTGCATCCTGAGTGCTGTTGGGGGAACAGGCTGTCCTGTTCGATCAAGGAAACTTCGCTCACATCAAGCCAGGAGCTCAAGCCAGCTAATATCATCCTTTCAGACTCTTTCTAGTGGAGATGAAGTGTCTTCACTGGATAACTCCATTGCTCACCATGGGCAGGAACATAGAACAGGCAGATTGTTAGTGGTTAAGAGTGCAAACTCAGGCTATAATAAATAAATAAATAAATAAATAAATAAATAAATAAATAAATAATAAGATCTTGGTTTGAGTCCCAGCTCTGCTGCTAATCAATTCTATGAGCTTGGATAAGTACGTTGGTCTTTTTTGTACTGATTCTTTATCTTTTAAAAACTAAAAACAGGACTTTTTCCTAGAGCTGTAAAGATTATTAGAATATTACAGGTCAAACAGCACAAAATCTGACAAATGGCAAGAGTTCCATGACAGTTCATATCTGCTGCTTAAAATGGAAAATTAACAAAATTTGGATATGATAAACCCCACATGAATGGGTTTTAGGGTATCAGTGAATCTCCAGAAAATGTGACAAAATTCTGAATTCTTCTGGGAAGAGTTCTCATGGCTTTCCTTAAAGTCTCAAATGGGCTTCTAACAACAAGAACAAAAGGTAATAATCATTATCATATGTATTTTCCAGTATAGAAAAATTATGTCAATGGACCTTCAACAAATGTTTTTGATGTTTTACTAAGTATCAGGAAGCACCCTAAATTCTAAAGCTGTAACAATGAGTCTAAGTGCCTCCCCTTAGGGAGGTAGGTGTGGAAAGAGGGAGAATAGATATCGGTGCCTAATCCATCAATATATGTGAAATGTGATAAATGTTATGAAAAGGAAGAGCAGGGCACAGAAAGTAAGGGAAAGTAATCTAGATCATTTCTAGACAGTTGTGCACAAGCCTAAGGGTTGAGTAAATTTGGCTCCCGAAGGACAAGGGTTCAGTGTCCTCACACTTGTCCGAGGAGGATTACTCCTGGTGGCCGCCCACCTGGGCCACGTGGTTGGAGCTGCGTGTACATCTGCTGTCTCTCCTTAGGAGTCCTACTCAGTGCCCACCTCCTCACTGAAGCAATCCAGTGCTCCTACTGATTCAGCTGAGGTCTAGATGCAGGCCCTTTCTTTCCTCTTTTAGAATTGATTTCTTGCAAACTTCAGCGTAGGAACATAGTGGGAACATAACACACGTTTATTTGTCCCAACAATTGCCCCCTACCATACTATTTCAAGTCCCCTTTCCTGCTTGGAAGCCATTTCCCAAACAATAGCAGCAGTGTTGTAACTGTGTATAGTAACAGCTGCTAACTAGACTTATTATTGTGGAGATCATTTGCAATGTTTAAAGATATAGAATCACGTCTGACACCTAAAGTGAATATGGTAGTACATATAAATCATACTTCAATAAAAAAGGAAAAAAATTGTATTCATCTTTTTAAAATGATCAAGTCTAAAATAGGTCTACATATAAATACAAGTCTGTATAAATGCATTAATAGATTATAGCACAGTTGCCCTTTTTTTGTGTGGTCTTTCATTATCTTTTGCTTTTTTCCACTTCTGCCTCTCCCTCTCAACCACACTATTGCCCCCATAATGATGCCCTTATTAACAATTCAGCTGGTATTATGTAAGTATGTACATGAAATTATATTGCTATCCATGCTCATAAAGTCATACCTGTGTGTGTGGGTGTGTGTGTGTGAGAAATAGAATCATATAACAAACACTTTTCCACACCTTGTTCATCTTCACTAACATCTCATGGACGTTCCTCCAAGTAAATTATTATAGATCCATTTAATTTTTAATGGCTGCATAACATTCCATGGTATGATATACCATGATTGATTCAATAATTTTCCCAATGTTATATATTTACTTTTCCCATGGTTTTATACCATGAACAACTTGGTAATAAGTACATATATTCCTATTTACTGGTGATTCCCAAGAAAGACTCTGATTATATATTTTTGTAATTTTAATAGCTACAGTCAGTTTGTTTCCCAAGATGACTAAACATAAACGATCCACATTCTGGTCCCACCCATTCTCATAGGTGAGTGTGGGGTGCTCAGTGCTAACCGCTGTGCCCTATTCCCCTCCCCAACCCTGCCCCAGAGGACTTCACCCTGCCAGGAGTTGCAAGAGTCACAATCCACAAAATTTTACCACTCTGTAGACCCAATGCCTCGAATTCCACTCAATCACTTGCCAAATATTTCCTGAGCCCCTATTATGTGGCAGTTACTGTTCTGGGCACCTTGAGACAGAGGTAAACAAGATAACTGAAAGCGACTACCAGTGAATGTTACCGAAAGTAAATTTGTAGTGCTGAGACGTATTTGTTAGGGAAAGATCGCCTAGTCTGGGGAGACTTTCCTGAGGGAAAAAACAGTCTTCTGGCCTTTTTCAAACTCATTGCACTGGTTTCCTATGGTTGATATAACACATTACAACAAATTTAGTGCCTTAAACAATTTGTTCCCCTTTGTGTCCTGTGTATGAGCTTCCTGAGGCAGCTCCAATAAATCACCACAAGCTCGGGGCTTGAAAACAATAGACAGCCATTTTCTCACAGTTCTGGAGGTGAGAATCTGAAATCAGTTTTGTTGGGCTAAAATCAAGGTGTCAGCAGAGCTGTGCTCCCTCGAAATGCTCTAGGGGTGAACTCAGTCCTTGTTTCTTTTAACTTCTGGTGGCTGCTGGCTTTCCTTGGCTTGTGGCTGCATCCCTCCAATCTCTGGCTCTCTGCTCACATTGCCTTCGGTCTGTCTCAAATCTCTGCTTCTCTCTCATAAGAATACATGTGATTGCATTTAGGGACCATGTGGAATAATCCAGGACAATCCCATCTCAAAATCCTTAGCTTAATCCCATTTTCAAAGCCATTCATCGTCAGACCAAGTACCATTCACAAGTTCTAGGGATTAGGTCATGGATGTCTCTGGGGGAGAAGAAGAAGGGCATTATTCAGCCAACCACACTCATTTATTTTATTTTTGTATTGAATCTATATGCACAGATTCCTATTTTGGATGAGAAAAATTTAGCATGTACCTTACTCGTGATTTTGGAAAAATAACATAGACAGTGACTAATAAAGACTATGGGGCCTTAATCCAGATCAGTGGGGTGGGGTGGAGATCTGACACATTCATCAGTTACCCTAAGCTGTAGTTTCATTATTTTGAGACACCAGCTTCCTCCTGGAGATTGTGTTGTTATATTTGAAAGATAAGCAATAACCCTTGCAAAGTACTATATCTGCAATAAATATTAGCTACCATTATTGAATTTTCCCACAAAACATCACAAAGTAAGATGCTATTCTCTATCTGTATTTCAGGTCCATTCTGAGCACTAAATGATTGGGAGTTCCTAGTTAAGTCCATTTTTCTTGCACTAGTTTGAGCTGCAAGTATTAGCATGATCTACTTTTCTCTTCACAGTTTAAAAAATAATTTCCCATTGTCTATTTCCCTTTTCAACTCCAGTCTTTCAGTCTTTTATTTTTCCCAGCTGACGCATTATGTCCTAGCTTTGTCCCAAGAACTGCATGATCAAGTTTCCAGTTTGCCTTGCACCCAAACTGTTGAATGAGGATGCAACCTAATTATGTGTTTGTTTCCTGAATAATATTTGTATATCTATCAAATGTTGCAAAATTTTCACAAACAAATTCAATTATTTAGAGCCTTAAAAGAGACGAGAATTTATTGTTCTACTTTCTACATTACCAAGTAAGATAAATTCTCCCAACTCTCAGATACTTACTTTATTTTTTAATCATTTATTTTATTTATTTTTTAAATATTTTTCATTATATTGTTAGTCACCATACAGTACATCCCAAGTTTTTGATGTAAAGTTCCATGATTCATTACTTGCGTGTAACACCCAGTGCACCATGCAATACATGCCCTCCTTACTACCCATCACCAGCCTATCCCATTCCCCCACCCCCCACCCCTTCGAAGCCCTCAGTTTGTTTCTCAGAGTCCGTAGTCTCTCATGCTTCACTGCCCCCTCTGATTACCCCCCCTTTCTTTATCCCTTTCTTCCCCTACCGATCTTCCTAGTTCTTATGTTCCATAGATGAGAGAAACCATATGATAATTGTCTTTCTCTGCCTGACTTATTTCACTTAGCATCTCCTCCAGTGCCGTCCATGTTGCAGCAAATGTTAAGAAATCGTTCTTTTTGATAGCTGAATAATATTCTATTGTATATATGGACCACAACTTCTTAGCCCATTCATCGGTTGAAGGGCATCTCGGCTCCTTCCACAATTTAGCTATTGTGGACAGAGCTGCTATGAACATTGCAGTGCAAATGGCCCTTCTCTTCACTACGTCTGTATCTTTGGGGTAAATACCCAGTAGTGCAATGACTGGATCATAGGGTACTCAATTTTTAACTTTTTAAGGGACCTCCACACTGTTTTCCAGAGTAGCTGTACCAACTTACATTCCCACCAACCCCCTTTCTCCACATCCTCTCCAACAATTGCTGTTTCTTGCCTTGTCAATTTTTGCCATTCTAACTTCTGTAAGGTGGTATCTTAGTGTGGTTTTGATTTGAATTTCCCTGATGGCTAATGATTTTGAACATTTTTTCATGTGTCTGTTAGCCATTTGTATGTCTTCATTGGAAAAGTGTCTGTTCGTATCTTCTGCCCATTTTATGATTTGTTTATTAGTTTCTCATGAATTGAGTTTGAGAAGTTCTTTATAGATCTTGGATACCAGTCTTTTATCTGTAGTATCACTTGCAAATATATTCTCCTATTCGTGGGCTGCCTCTTAGGTTTTTTGACTGTTTCCTTGGCTGTGCAGAAACTTTTTATCTTGATGAAGTCCCACAAGTTCATTTTATCTTTTGTTTCTCTTGCCTTTGGAGATGTGTCATGAAAACTTACTTTAAAAAAAAGTTTGGAATAATTTATTAAACAATTGTGTGTGTGTATGCCTTTAAGTTGGCACAGGTCCATCCTATCTCTTATAATAGCCAACCCTGTAATCACATTTATGTTTAACAAAAAACAATCCATCATTTAGCCATAACAGACATTGCTAGTCAATCACTGATGCATTCTTTACAGCTGAGATTTGGTTTTAGAGCCCTTTTGAATGGGACACCCCAGAGTCACCAATTTGTCAGAGCTGACACCTGAGGGGAAACCTCTTTACCATCCCTGGATAAACTCGCCCATCTTGACTTCACTCTGCATCAGAAATGTGGTCATATATCTACTCAGGTCAATGCTGTGGGCAGTCTATTCACATCTCTTGGTAATTTCACAGGGAATTTATGTTTTTAGGTATACTTGTTTGAAAATATAACCCTATGTGCTACTTCATTCAGCAAGTTACTTTTCTTGATTAACTTTTAAGAGTATTAATAACCAAAAATCACAGGAAGGAAAAGGTCATGTTCTATGTTCTCTTTGGCATAGGTGTTTTTTCTCTCCTTCTACACTCTGGAACTTTCTCTTTTTCTTCCAGAACAAAATAATAATAATAACAAATATGCAGTGTTTTAAAATAATATGTAGCATTTAAAATCCTCTGCTCAACAGTTTGAGATGTTGTAAATCTAACAAAAAATGAAATTGTGTTTTGAAGATCTTTATAGTCATGAATTAATGATATTGTGTATCTCATCACCTCAAGAATCCAATAGATCTTGAGGTGAAAGACAAAGCTCTCCTATGGGAAGGCAGATGACTGACACCTCAGAGGAGTATAGGAAATTAAAAACTTCACAGACAAAATTGGCAACTTGTTTTAAAACTTCAATGTTAATTCCCTTGCAAGTGAGTCACAAGAAAATGACTGAAGGCTGAAAGTGACAAAAACTAAAATATTATACTTAAAACACGAACCAAAATCACTTTCCTAAACAGTAGCAATATACTTTAGACCAGTCCTTCCTTACACTGTGATTTATGCTTTTTTGGGAGTCGGTCATTGAAAGGAGCTGACCTGTGAGCTAGACGAGGGCATGGGAGCCTCCTCACCTGGTCCCCCGCCCTTAGAAGGAACACTCTAGCCACGGTTCTCACAGTGGGACGCATTTTCCAGGATGCAGCCTTGAGAGAGCAGTGTGTTGTTGAGACCATCCGGACTAACTATGTGACAATCCAGGTAAAGCCTTCATATAAAATTTCAAGATTCTGGCAGGCAGGTGAGGAGGAGATCTATTGTCTTGCAGCTGCTCCAAATAAGCCTCATAAAAAGTCAAACATTTTAAGTTCCCTTGCTTATTAAACCTGCCATCCAGGAATCTGAAGTGGCCGGTCCCTTTCTTCCAATTTGCCCTCTGCATAGGGGGGCCAGTTATGAACAAAAGGCTTTGCAATCAAACAGGTCTGAGCTCAAATTCTGTCCCCATATCCAATTAACTGGTAATCTCAAACAAGTCTCTTTGTTTTGCTGCGCTCCTGTTCTCCTCATTTATAAGAAGGAAAATGTGGCATTGTCTAAATCAGTCTTTACCCCAGAGCTGTCAGATAGAACACAAGACACCAAAATTTGAATTTTAGGTGATCAGGTAATTTTTTAATGCCTCGTACTTACACTAAAAGATTATTTGGTGTTTATCTGAAATTCAAGTTTATCTGGACATCCTGTATTTTTATTTGCTAAATCTGGCAACCTTATTTTTTTCTTACTACTGTCTTTCTCAGCAACCTGCATTTTTCCTTCACAGCGATTGCATTGCATTTCTGATTATTTATTTAACATATCTCTTTTCCACCGGACTGTAAAACTCCAATGGGCAGGATCTAGTTTGTTTATTTCTCTTCTATACACCTAGCCAGAAGTACGATGTTCAGCACAAAAGGTGATAAAAAAAATCTGGAACAATAGAATTAATGAATGCATAGATACTGACATGGAGGGAGGCATGAGTTTGAGTCCCAAAATTTATAAATTGCAATGTTATTTATTATTATTTTATTATTATTTATCTCTAAAATTAGTGCTTGGACTATACAATCCCCACAGACTAGCTCAAAGTGAAAATTCTTTGCTTATGTGCTTTACAATAAAGCAACTGAACCACTCAGTAGGATTTTCAGTGTAATGATTTCTAAAATTCTGCAATTCTTAGACATAGTCATAATGACAGATAGGGTTATTTGGCCAGCCACCATATACTCGATACTTTAATTATATGACCTCTAGTCCTTGGATAGCCTTTCAATGTAAGTATTAAATCCATTTTGAGGAGAGAAAATTAAAATTCAAACAAACATTTATTTGTCCCAGATCACAAAAAGAAGGAAGTGACTCTGGATTGTTTTAGTCAACCCCCATTTAGCCCTTAAAGCTCAAATGAACATTTCTCAGATTCCCTTCAAGCTAAGGTTCAACATGTGAGTTAGAGTCTATGTATTACGTATACTTCGGCAAAATTTGGGCCATGGCAGTGAGGCAGAGGTGAACTTCTTGTGCCCCTTGGCTTTTGCTGCTGGCAAGCAAGACCGCAAAAACGTGAGGCTTTACTTCTGTAACAGCCCAGTGTCCTTGCCCAGTCTCTGGGGTGGTGGGAAGCAGCTTCGATGGCAGTGCCCAGAAGGCTGCTTGCTTCCAACATGGTTCCGGGGCAGCATCAAAAGCAGTGTTATCCGAGGGGAGCAGCTCTTAGAGCCCTTGGAGTCGCTCGAGGGGTAGAGCCTACAGCCTGTTTCTCCAGCCTCTCTAACAATTTCATAAGCATCTACCTCCTTGATTAAAGTCCCCCACACTTTAGATGCCTACAGTAGATTGTTTCCTGCATACGGTAAGCCATCAACAGACCTCAAATTTCATTCCAGGTTTATTTGGTTCTAACTCTTGCTTTTCCACCATGCCATGCTATATATAATTTATTTTGAAAAGAAAATGTTTTAAAATATTTATTTGTAAAAGAGATAATATGTTCTTTACTTCTATGAGGGTTGATGACAAAATCTATTGGATAGACAGGTTCTCAAAAGAAGGATTGTAATAAAGAATCTGACTCCATTTTTTGATGTTAGATTGTTGACAGCTTTTAAGCCTCCCCCTCTCCCTTCTCCTTTTGGCTCCATCGAGTGTAGCTGACACCAAAGCCTCCGATGCTCCCTCCTTTGGTTCTGGTGGGAAATTCAAATCACTAGCAGGAGCCCTTATTCTGGCTCTATCCTTCTAATTACCATGAAAAGTCAGACTGGTCTCCTTTCCTTGTTCTCTCAAGCCATTTTGGACCAGCTTGGGGTCCTGCCCTGAACTCCCCAGAAAGTCCCATTATGTCGGTAATAAACATTTTCATACCATCTCGGTGTATATGTGGCATTGTCATCTTGCCATCCAACCCAAATTTTGAGTGGGGGGTCCACCCTGCTTTTACAAAGTGACCACAACAATGACTATCGGTGTTTATCGTAGTTCAAATTGCTATAAGAAATTACCACACACTGGGTAACTAAAACAACCGAAATTTATTTCTCACAGTTCTAGAGTCTGGGAAGTCCGAGATCAAGGTGCTGGCTAATCTTGTGTCTGGTGGGGGCCCTCTTCCTGGTTTGCAGATGGACTCCTACTTGCTGTGTTTTCACATGACAGAGAGAGAGAAAGATCATTTCTCTTGGGTCTCCTCTTATAAGGTACAGATTCTATTCATGATGACCCCCACCCTCATGACCTAATCACCTCCCAGGGGCTCCACCTCCAAATACCTTCACACTGGGGATTAGGACTTCGACATATGGATTTTGGAAGGGAGGGTACACAAACATTCAGCCTATAGCAGTGTTTTAACATTCCTAGAAATAATTTAAGGAACAGAAAAAAAAAAAGAAACAAACAAAAAGAAAAAGCAGGAATATCTGGTCTAACTGGAGGTAAAGCTGACTCACAGATAACATTTCTTATGGACAAAACAGCTTTATTTGAAGAACCCTTACCTACGAACATATTACGTGAAATATCTATGCATTAAAAACTTTTATGTGAAATCCAATTGTGATTCATTCTAATAGCTTCAATAGAAATGCAATTATTTCCCGCATCCAAGCATTTTCAGAAACAGCCTTTGTGTTAAAGAGCAGTTTCAATGCACAAGCAAAATGAGGTTGTTAAATATTTTAACTACTGAATGAGTGACTGAGAATTAATATTACAGGATTAAAATTCATTGATTATTGAATTTCTGCTATCTAGTCATTATAAATTAATGATTAATGTGATTTCCAAGGAACATCGTTTAGTTAAAAAGTTGATAAATATAGCAGCCTAACCAGGGGCAAAAATACCGCTCTGTTTCAAAGTGACTTTGAAAAGAACATAGCATCTCTCCGTCCGAGTGCTATTTATGTTTCAACAAAATGAAACAAATCACGAAATTTTAGTCTTAGACAACTGGAAACCTTGATCTTTAAGCCCTTAACTACAAAATTTTGAGGAAATGATTCATATAAGTTAGGAGTCCAGCAGCCTATGGGTGAGAGGGCTGGTGCCGTCTGGGCACCATCTTACAATTAGCTCAGAGCTCTTATCCCTTAAATACTTCTGTAGGAATTCTAATGGGTAGCAGTCATGATGCTAAACAACATATTTTTGGAATCTTTTAATATGTCTATTAGATAGCTCCATTTCTCCTAGTCAAAAAAAAAAAATTTGCTTATATATGCTCATCAGCTTGTAAACAGGATTGCCGTTAGCTAGATAGCACCTTTGTGCCAGTAGGAAAAGGCATCCCTCTGGGTGGATGTAGCAGGATGCAAATGAACCATACTGTCAGCACCCAGGGGCCCCTCAGTGGGTGCCCTTGTGCACTGTGCAATGTGCCTCTCATCCCGTGGCCCAGATTACGTGTGCACGTGCTCACTCTTTCCTCAAATCTTCCCCTACCTCCCTCTCCTTCCCACCCTCCATCTTTTCTGCATCATTCTAGTTTGGTACAGCAGTGTTTGTGTTTTCATTTAAGCTTCTGTCCAATGCGCTGTGAGAGGCAACATGCAGTGGGGGGTTTGCAGCATGTGCTCCAGAACCGGACGCACTAGGTTTGACTCCCTTCCCTGCCATTTACTAGGTGTGGACTTTGTCAATTTTCTCAACCTTGTCTGGCCCTGTTTTCTTTTCTTTCTTTTTTCCCCCCTCTTTTCATTTACTTATTTATTTTTTTTATTTTTTAAAGGTTTTTTTAACTTATTTATTTGAGAGAGACAGCACGAGCGGGGGGGGGGGGGGGGGAGGGGGG